>NC_142594.1:32417144-32720174 GCF_965207765.1 Zootoca vivipara
GGAGAGGGGAGAAGTTGTGGCAGCAGAAATTGTACTGCTGCTTTTCAGTCTAGGATCCACTGGCAAAGTGCCAGCTGGGTCCAAGCCAAAGTAGTTCAATCTGGTTTGCTCCAGCATGGGGCAGTTACATTATCCCCTGACCTGAAATCTCCTTGCTAGAAATACATTGTTGGTGCTGCTGCTTCCAATTTCTGCAGTCTGTAGAACAGCTGAGTGTGAACATAGTTGTTGTCTGTGCTCTTATGTAAGAGAGTCTTGCCCTTTCCAGAGACCTATTATTTAAAACAAAGTGGTTGTACAGATTTTAAAATGTGGAGTTAAATATATTTGAAAATAATACCTGTTAACTTAATCTATGTCTAGAAGACTTCAGTCCTTAAGAAGCAGAAATGCTGGTTAAGTTGGGGACATAGGAAGGTGCCTTAAAGAGAGTATGAAGTTGTTGCTCCTTTGTTTATATATATAGTAGTGGAAAAAATATATAATGGTGGCAGTTTATTTTCATACTGTCCTTTAGACATTAGGTTTAGTTTTCTGACAAAGAGGGTTCATGCAAAAAGTATTGTTAGTGGTGGTAGCTATCTAAAATGTCATTTCTATTTTCAGGGCATTTTGAATTTTGGAACAAGTGAGAACAAACTTTGCTTTGATTTAATACAGGAAAGGGTAAGTTTGGTTTCCAACATGAATTGTGCAACTTAGTTTTGAAATTGTGATTAGAAGGTAGTACTAATTAGTGGCCATGATCATTTCTTATGAATAATCAAGCACTGTGTTTAACAACATTACCTATGTAGTGTGCAAGCAAAACAAGCCTAAACCCTGGACTGGGACAGCAGGTCAGAGTGGCAAATCGGCCCCTGCATCTTAAACCTTGTTGACTTACTTCAACCAGGACAGAAAGTGAGGAGGGATTGTGATATATTTTGCAGTTCTGTTTCCAGGCTAGTGCAGCTGAGGAGCCAAAATCAGGCCCAGCTCTGAGAAATGGATTGGTTTTTATCTAAGATCAGCTAAGACAGCTTAATTTGAATAATTTTGTTAACCTGTGGGAAATATAAATAGCAATGTGTGAATCTATTGAGAACTAACAACCTTTCATATAATTAAAAACTTTAATTGTCTCTTTAAAAATGACAGCTCGTAAAACCTGACATGGCTTATCTGGAACCTCACTTACTTCAGTATTCGGATACACAAGGCATTAAAAGGTAACAAAAATTGCTTAGCATTTCAATGTAATTTTTTTAATAAAAGCTACCTGTTTTTCTAGTTCCAGTTAAACATTTCAAAAACTAATATTGACATTGGACAGGAGATTTAAGCTATTCTGTAGAGGGCCTCTTAAAATAAATGGTTGTGGCTTACAGACGTATTTTCTTTGGATGCAGTAGTGCTAGTGCTTGGAGACTACTTATAACATTGCATTAAATGCCTAGTTGTAATTTGAACACATTTAATAGAAGTAGGTTCAATTGTATGCAAATGAATGTTCTTTTGTACAATTGTTTGGTATTGCTGCCTTCAATTTACAGTGTTGTTTAATAGTTCTAGAAGTCAGATTTCTGGACTCAGTCCAAAATCAAGTTTCAGAAATGGGGCATTTTTAAAAATGTGATCCTCTACATATGTTTACTTTTAAAATAAGTTCTATGCAATCCTGCTTCTAAATAAATCAGAAGCAAACTTTCAATTGAATTTAATAAAAAGACTAATTCAAAGTTAAAGTTGTGCCAGAACTAACATTATATATGAATATGTTGATGCAAATTTTCTGACTGTGTTAATTTTAAACTTTAGTTTTAGAGAAGAAATTGCAAAGTTTCTTACTGAATATGGAAAAGCTCCGACACCACTAGATCCAGATCATGTAAGGAACCATGTTGCTTTCCTTTTCTTTAATTTTGTGACACATTTTTTTCTTTACTTTTTTGATACATTCAGATACAAAGGCAAATAGTTTGAAAATATTGGGCGATATCTAATATCCAGCAAATGAACCAAATTCTTACTTCCCCTACCACTTACATTTGACTACCCACCTGTCAATCACCTGACATCACACTCCCCTCAGATGATGATAGTCAGGACTTCAAAACACCACACATAGAGGCTCATTGCACAGCTTTCAGCAAGAAGCTAGAATAAGGACATTGTTCCTGTAGCTTTCCCAAGCGACTGAAGGCTTTTATCCCAGGGCCTGCTAAGTCCCACCCTAGGCACTGCTGTTGATCTCTCAGCTATTGAACTCTCAGTAGTGTTGGGTCTACTCATGAGGAAGCAGCTCCTCACAAGTAACTTATCATTCTCAAGGAGGCATTGGCTTTCAGGTGGACTGCTTGGTCCTGCCCTTTCATGTGTCAATGCTCTCTGAGGGTTGGAGGTGATTCAGCTTCTGCATCTCAACTCAGACCCACTATAGGAGATGGCAGCTGCTGGAATGTTGCATTGCCTGATAGTCCTGCTTCAGCCTTGGAGCTGTCTGACCCCACCTGAATGTCTGTGCGATACCCTCCAGGGAGTACCAGGTACTCCTCTGGTAAAAGCCAGTCCCCCTTGTCAATGCCAGGAGCGCATTTTAAGGGTTCCATTTTTGATTGGCTGCTGCACAGCTGATATCACATGGTAACAGGTGTGGTGCAGGTGAGCATGATTTGGGGAAAATGGCCTTATTGGCCAAATTGGGACCCATGCCAGGCCTAATAAGGCCAATGCACTAGAGCAGGCATCCCCAAATTTCGGCCCTCCAGATGTTTTGGACTACAATTCCCATCATCCCTGACCACTGGTCCTGTTAGCTAGGGATCATGGGAGTTGTAGGCCAAAACATCTGGAGGGCCGCAGTTTGGGGATGCCTGGGCTAGAGGTTCCCCACCTTTGAACTAAGTCATACAGCTGGTCTTTGACCATAATAAATTATTATTATTATTATTATTATTATTATTATTATTATTATTATTATTAACTAAGTCATACTCAGAATAGACCCACTGAAATCAATGGTACCTCTACTTACGAATGACTCTACTTACAAATTTTTCTACTTACGAACCGAAAAAAATGGCGGCGCGTTTACGAAATTTTCGACATCCGAACGACCTCGCTGCCCTGCGCTCGCCACCGGATTGAGCCCTCGCCGCCATCGCTGCGAGGCTGGCCTTCTGCCAGCGGTGGCGAGCGCAGGGCAGCGAGGGAGGTGAGGCTCTGGAACGAATTAATCCGTCCCCAATGCATTCGTATGGGAAACCGTGTTTCGACTTACAAATATTTCTACATACGAATGTGCATCCGGAACGGATTAAATTCGTAAGTAGAGGTTCCACTGTAATTTCCTTCTTACAGTTCTAAACTTACAGTTCTAAAAAGTGGCAGATTGCTAAATTTAGTACTTGGATTATCTCTATAAAACGAGGTCAGACATAGCACTCTTCTCAGACATTGACTCTGGAAACAACATATCCTACTCACTCCAGTGCCATCTTAGATGGTCATTGCCTGGGACATACACCTAGGCAACCACTTGGAAATCAGAGCTACTAAATGGTACATAATTAATGGATATTCTCTTGGACTGTGTTTATATCATATATAGACCATTGAACCCATAATTTCAATTACATTATAGCTCAACAAAACACTTCAATGACTGATTGGATACCAGCCAATAGAATTCCCATATACAGGAGGAATTAAGGGTTGATTGTTTTGAAGTTACAGTGGTTCAGGTTTTTAATTTGGTTTGAGTTGTTGACACTGGGATATGATATCCTTGCCTTAGACTTGTCTTTCATTTCTTAAAATAAATTTACCTGCTTTTGCAGTTTTGTTAATTGTATCTTGTTATTTTGTCTTCTGTTTATAGTTTATAGTTTTGAATGGCTGCTGTGCCGTCTTTGCTACACTTTCAACTGTGCTATGTGATCCTGGAGGTAAGAGGGCATGAATATGTATCACATATTGTGGCAGTTGTATATCACTCTGGTAATTAGTGCCTGAACATCTTGAAGAAGGTATAAAATCTTGTTCACTCTGCTGATAACTGCTAAATCATGTAGAAAATGAACTGCTTCATTGCTTTATTTTATGTGCCCTTTGAGTAAGCTAAGAATAGTTTAAATTATGTGAAGTACATGCTAGCAGAATGAAACTGTTGGTCTGCACACACCCCTTTCTAAGTAGCCATATATATTATAGTAGAGTTTTAACAATTGGTTAATGACAATAAAATTATATGTGGAATGGGATAAAACCTCCACTATGAAATCTGTGTCACTTTTTAGTATGCTAGTAAGAATATTCATTTAGGAATAGCACAGACCTGAAAGTGGTTCACATAATGTTTTTTTTTCCTATTCTGGCAGCACAATGATTATGTACGACGATTTTGAAAGTAGTAGTCTAAAGATGTGTGTAAGATAAAGGCAAAATAATATATCACTATTTCTTAACAAACTAGTAAAACACTTTGTTTAAAAAGAAAGTAAACCTCCATTATTTATTCTTTTTATAGATGGGTATCTCATTCCTACTCCGTATTATGGTGGAATAAACTCCAAAATGTGGCTGTATGGTGGAATGCAACCTATCCATGTGCCCTTGTTCAGTGAGGTAAATGTTTACTAAATATCCCCTTTCTTATGAATACTGATATGTTGTCTGTGAATGAACAAAATTGTATAAAGCCCAAGCAACAAAACAACTACTGACTATGGAAACCAAACTCTAGACATGTCCCTTCTTGTATGATTGTGCTATATGTTTTGGCAAACAAGTTTACTATGGATGTTATACACAAGTGTGTGTATAGCAGAGGTGGCAACAAACTGTCCTACAGAAGTCTTGACTGTTTTCCTCAGTCTTTTTAGAATGTGTGTGTGTCTCTCTTCATTAATCATCATTTTCAGAGCGTAACAGTTTCCTGGGATGACATAACGTCCCCACTGCCCTTGATCCAAGCATCCTCAAAGAACCGTAGAGTTTATAGAACTTCCTTTTACCTCCACCAGAACAAGTTGAAAAGGGAGTATCTACATTGATTTCATCCCAACAGACAGGAAAAAGAAAGCCACATCCACCACAACTTGCTTGTGCATTTTGCTGTTTCCTCCCTCAAATTAAATCACTCTTAAGTAATGAAAATAAATAGGTGTTCTGAGGAGATTGCATTGTTTTACTGAATTTCTGTCTTCGAACACCTTTTAAAATGTTTATGCAGGTGACTAATGAAGAAAGTCGACCATTTCAGTTAACCGTTGAAAAATTAGAAACTGCACATCAGAGAGCCGTAGAAAAGGTAGGAATATTTTGAACTGAACTCCAACTTTTGTGCTTTTGGTTAAATACCTCATCAACTTTGCAGTGAAATATATCCTATTAGAAATGTAAATTGATAAATCTGCTGTATATTTGTCATGTGCATAACTTGGCCAAAAGCAGGTTGTTGTCATTCAAATGCATCATTTTGAAGAATGAAGCTAGAATCCTAAATTATATATTTCCTGTTCTTATGTGAGCTCATTAAAATATTTGGAAGCAATAAATGGAGCAATTCATATTAAACTTAATACTTACTTTTTACAAACTGTTTTAGTAAAAGTAGTTCATCTTTTTTGCAGTTGTTTGTTGTTGCTTTTCTTAAGTAGCTTGAAGCTACTAAGTGACAGAATCTTTTCCACAGGAGAAAATGTACTGAAAATAGTCGATGGGATTCAACTGTCATGCTTGGAGTAGACCCATTAAAATCTCCAAGACTTTAGTTAGTCATGACTAATGTAAGTACTACTGATTTCAGTAGGTCTGCTCTAAGCATGACAGTCTAGACCAGGCACCCCCAAACTCAGTCCTCCAGATGTTTTGGGGCTACAACTCCCACCATCCCTAGCTAACAAGACCAGTGGCCAGGGATGATGGGAGTTGTAGTCCCAAAACATCTGGAGGGCAGAGTTTGGGGGTGCCTGGTCTAGACCTAACCGTGTATGTTTTAGTTACTCTGAAATTACAGAATTTACAGAATAATTTGGTCATAAGAAATGTTATTTCCTTCCCGAATATATTTCCTTTTCAACATATTTTGGTAACATTAGTTTAAAAAGAATCCTAGTTTTACAGTCTTTCTATACACTGGTGTTAGATATACATCTCTTCAAGAAAACAACCATTTAATATATTATATCAAATCTATAGTTTTGTAAATTAAGTCCTTTGAATTATAGCAGATGAAATTTAAATTAATAACTAAATACCAAAATGCCATGCTGTGATGAAAATGAAATGTGATGCCATGAAAATGTGATACTGGAATATGTTTTAGGGTTATAAAGGAATATGTATGCTCATATTCAGCCACGAAACTTCAATACTTCGCACTTTATGAAAGGATACCAATTTTGCAGACTCGTTACTCCTTTGTTTGATGTCATGGTAGGGTCCCCGACTATCAGTTTTTCTTTTTTCAGGGCATCAGAGTCAGAGCATTAATCCTGATCAACCCTCACAATCCATTAGGGGACATTTACCCAGCACAGTTACTGAAAGAATGTCTAGACTTTGCACACAGGTTTGAGTCCTAGCACTATTTGTTTGGGCTTTTAATTTTCTATGATGCAGTATGTTAGTTTTGAAAGTTATTTTGGTAATTTCCTTATTTCATTTGGCATATGGCCATAAGAATGTATGTTCAGAAAATTCATTTATAGTAATAGTCATGTATGGTTATTAGTAGTGTTGAGAAACATTAGTATTCTTAAATTGGCAAACTTAGTTTCTGAATGTATAATTATGGTGGAGATGGCTTTACGTGCCGCTAAAAATTTCTTCTAATGCTTACTCTGAAATCCCATGTACACTTACAGTACTTGGACATAAGTCTCACTATGTTCAGTGACACTTCCTCCTCCTTAGTTTATCCTTGAAAGGATGCCATCCTCCTTGCTTGTTCCATTTTCTAGCATAACTGCCCTTCCCACCAATCTACATGGAATTGATTAATTTTTAAAAATGTGCCTTATTTCCAGTGAAGGTAACAACTAGCTCAGTCGGTAGAGTATTAGACTATTAATCTTAGGGTCGTGGGCTTGAGCCCCATGTTGGACAAAAGATTCCTGCATAGCAGTGGGTTGGGCTACATGACCCTTGTGGTTCTTTCCAACTCTATGATTCTAACGAAAGTGGTTATTAGATATTTAAAGGTAAAGGGACCCCTGACCATTAGGTCCAGTCATGGACGACTCTGGGGTTGTGGTGCTCATCTTGCTTTATTGGCCGAGGGAGCCGGTGTACAGCTTCCAAGTCATGTGGCCAGCATGACTAAGCCGCTTCTGGCGAAACCAGAGCAGCGCACAGAAATGCTGTTTACATTCCCGCTGGAGCGGTACCTATTTATCTACTTGCACTTGGACATGCTTTCAAACTGCTAGGTTGGCAGGAGCAGGGACCAAACAACGGGAGCTCACCCTGTCGCAGGGATTCAAACCTCCAACCTTCTGATCGGCAAGCCGATTTAACCCACAGCGCCAGCCTCAAAACATAGCACAGTTCTTTTCTCTTCAGCATGACACTGCATGAGACTTGGATGCAGTCTGCATCTGAAGATGAAAACTAAGAATCTGATGCTTTAATTTTTTTAAAAAAAATTAAATAGACTTTCTTTGGTTACTTAGGCTTTTGTGATATTTTAGCCTCTTTCTGTCATTCACATACTGGTACTTCTGAATGCCTGGTAATATTGGGAATAAGAATTAAGTTTGATGTGTTTTCTGGCTTGTGTATGCAGATATAATAAGCTGTGTGGTGTGTGTTTTCTGGCTTTTATATCTTAATTGTGCAATATATTACATGTAGAGACATATGGATACTTGGTTCTTAACTTCTTGCTTTTATATATCTAATAAAATAGTGGATGGGGGAATATACATGCCTTGCTGAGGAGTCATCACTTTTCAGTTTTTGAAAACATTTTGCTTTATATTAAGTAGCAGTTCTTTGGGTGCCTCCTCCACAAGAGGGTTGGAGGGTGGCAACACTGAAACACTTTTCTGTGGTGGCTCCCTCATTGTGGACTGCTCTCCCCAAGGAGGCTCGCCTGGGACCTTCATTACATATCTTTAGGTGCCAGGCAAAAACGTTTCTCTTCAGCCAGGCGTTTGGCTGATTAACATTCTGTGGCCTTTTAAATGTGTCTGTTGGATGAGAGCTATTGGTTGTTTTTGTTTTATTATGTATGTTTTCATTTTGTATTTGTATTTCGTGAACTTCCCTTTGATCTTCGGATGAAGGGCAGTAAACATATTTAATTAATAATAATAACTTGACTGAATATAGAATACACAGCTTTTTAAGGGATTTGTTAAGCAGCAATTGTAGGAATGAATGCATATATATTTTTAAATAACTTTAATGACATGTGTGTCTTTCTTTACATAGACATAAATTACATGTAATAATGGATGAAATTTATATGCTGTCCATATATGGTGATACCACATTCACAAGCATTCTTAGCTTGGAGAGGTGAGTGTACCTTCCTGTTGCTTTTTTAAAATGTCAGCTTTATAGTTGAGTAACCTAGCAAATCTCTTCTGTTTGTTTATATATGCACACATAGTCTACCAGTTTCTGTATGCATAAATTATTCTTTCAAAGTAATTATTGGTGATGTGGTAGCATATGTATGATTTTCAAGGGTTGGTAGACTTTTTTTGTCTTGCCATTCTCTGACAAAATCCTACATGTCAATTGATTTAGGACTAAGCAGATTATTGCTCACATGTTAATTTAATGCTAACTACTATTGTAGCTATTCTGCTTCCTCCGCATGCCAGGGGGCTCCTCATACAGGTCTGTTGTAACTCTGCTCAGTGTGCATGCATGCTGTAACATGTTAGGTCACTTAGTGCAAGCCAAAATTCTTCCATGTCTCACTTGGAAGTATCTAGTGTCAAGTTCCTTTTTGGTTCTTTTACATATGTTGCATGCTTTGAGGAGAGTGGGGTGGAGCTGAGTAGCAACTAGTCATTGGTGAAGTAAGAGAGAGACTGCTTTGCAAGTAATGTGCCCAGCACAGCAGGGTTGCAGCCAGCACAAGGGTAGCAGGAAAGTATAAAATTATGGCGAAATACATCTGCACCCTGTTGTCCACATGCTGAAGGAGCAGGACTATTGACTATCCTTCATGTGGCAAGTTATACCTTCCTTAGCGTGTGGATTTGTGGAGATTGCCATCCAATGCCCTCCATAAATGAAACCGCTTCTGATAAACTTTCCTGACATAACTCACAATAATAATTCAACTGAAGTAGTTATTGAACATTTTAAAAATATTTAGAATGTTTTTGGTAACTACTTCGGTATCAAAAACAGGCTGTTATTCTGAATCGCTGACATCTTGGGCTCCTTTGGAGGAAGGGTGGGGTGAAAACATAAATAATAAATAGAACATAATTAGAACTTCCTTGATCCATATTTCTGTATGTACTTCAATGCACATGCACAAAGGGATTTGCATTCATTTCTGTGGAGAGTACAGAACATGTGCTGTCTATGCCGTGGATTTCTATATCTCCAGCATTTTGCTGGGTCAGGGTAAATTGCCATTGTCCTTAGGACTGAAAAGTGTTGATTCCCCATCCCAAATAAACGTAAGACATTAATTATCTTGAAATATTTCTCTTTAGTTTACCAGATCCAGACCGGACACACTTTATGTGGGGATTTAGTAAGGTAGGTTAGAAATATTTGTTATCAATATTTATTCAAAATGTACTTAAATTATTGAAACTGTCAAATTCTTCCATCTACCCAGTGCATTGTTCCAAAGAAATCTTGTATGTGAGAACTTAAAACCTACAGTGTAATAATGGATTATAATGTTTGCCTCTGCCACAGTTGCACAGCAGGTCTAGCCATTAGTGGAAGATGGTATTCTGTTATAAACTCAATATCATTTGCAACTATCCCAAGAACTAGCAGGCAACTAGGTGGCTCACCAGAAGCTGGCCAGTAGAATCTGAACTACCTTCTGCTCTTCAATAGTTTAGGATATGACTTGCAGTGCAGTGCAAACCTTATTGATGTTTATTTAGATGTAAAATTCTACTCCAAAATAAATAGATTGCAGCCTTAGGGTGGCTTCTCATTGTTTAGGCTGCAGAATATCCATTTATAACCTCGCACCATGTGGGAGCTGCAACTGCATGTTGATTTGGTTAACTCTAGCAACCAGTGACAGGTGACAGTCCCTTGCTTGCTACAAAAATAGGGGGATAGAGAGGGCCAAGTAAGGTTGGTTATAAACAACCAGGACCCTGTGTGCATGCAATTGCCACATATTGTTTATAATTTCACTTGTTCTACCACACTGGAAATCTAAAACTAGACTTCAGAGATGGGTTTCAGGCAAAAATTCTAACCTAACGAAATACTTTATGCAAATCAAATCAATTATTCTCCTTTTGTTTCTTAATACGTAAATGGACTTTAAAACATTTTGTATAGAATGTTAAGTTCTTTGAATCTTGAGAAATTACATTTTATTACAGGAATCAGAAATTATTTAGTCCAGTGGATAATGCTATATTTGGATAGAAATGTGCTTTGTGTATGAATTAAAATTTTAGAGAGACTTTTTAATTACAAACTTTTCCCCCTTCCCTTTCAAGGATTTTGGCATGTGTGGCATCAGATGTGGAGTATTATACACCAGAAATCATGAGGTCAGGAAAGCAGTTAATCAGCTGGCTGTTTTCCACGGTTGTCCTGGACCAGTGCAATATGTTCTCAGCCAGTTCCTTCATGACAGAGGTTAGCAAACTTGAAAGTGCACAAACACATGTGGCCCTGAGTCTAAGTAATAAACACCAGTCCTCACACTATATAGTTACTACAGACCAGGAAAATCCAGCTCTGTTTTTTCACTGTGCCTGGCCAGACCATGATCTAGACAGCTTTATTCCTTAGTTTCAAATTAATTATGAACTACATTCATTTTTATGTATTAGATATATAGTTGGTGTAAAGTGGCTGAATTGGTGTTGGGTCCATCTGAGCAACCAGGGAACAAGTTCTGTACAGGACCTGTACATCTTGCTTTTCCTTGCCTGTAGTTACCTTGCCATCATTAACTATTGGGACTGATGGCAGCAAAACAGAATTTCCAGATTAGTTAACTAGTTTAGCTGGTGATGTGAAACACCTCTCTCCTTGAAAACTGCTGCCAGTTACAGTAGACAATGCTGGGTTGGATGAACAAATAGTCTGACCTGGAATAAGAATTTCATAATACTGCAAACAAAAATCCTCTCAATCACATAAGCTACTTTTCACACTTTACATTTGCCATGCAGGATCCCTTTAACAGAGTGCCTGCTGTTCCCAATGTTCCCCACCCCATAATTTATCAAAGTACTACTAAGACTGAATAATACAAAGAGGGGATAAACAGCGCTGTCTGATTTGTGTTTTTATTTTGGCAGAATGGCTGGATACTGTGTTTTTCCCAACCAATAAAAGAAAACTTAAGGAAGCACACAACATTCTTGTGGATGGTCTTGCAGAGATGGGAATACCTGTTTTAAAAAGCTCAGGAGGATTATATGTGTGGGCTGACTTCAGAAAAGTACGTGGAGGACCTGGAAGGGTGGATTAAAGGACATAAATACAGTTGGCTGTATATTGTGGCTGGTCTTGTGAGCTCCTTCCTTCCTGCCGGGTTTTGTATTCAAAATAGGACCTGCCCCTCCAAGCGAGACACTGAGAGGCCATAGGCTTACGAGCAAACCCAGTCAGAAGAATACACCATCACAATGCTATCTGACACTTCTGGTCTGCGACTGTGCCAGTCCCCTGCCCCTTGTACGTGCACAATCTCAAAGTGCACCAGGTTCTCATTATTATATAATAATAATAATAATTTATTATTTATACCCTGCCCATCTGGCTCGGTTTCCCCAGCCACTCTGGGTGGCTTACAACAGAAAAATGAAATAAAATAATTAAACATTAGAAGCCTCCCTAAACAGGGCTGCCTTCAGATGTCTTCTAAAAATCTGGTAGCTGTTTTTCTCTTTGACATCTGATGGGAGGGCGTTCCACAGGGCAGGCGCCACCACCGAGAAGGCTCTCTGCCTGGTTCCCTGCAACTTGGCTTCTTGCAATGAGGGAACCGTCAGAAGGCCCTCGGTACTGGACCTCTGTGTCCGGGCAGAACGATGGGGGTAGAGACGCTCCTTCAGGTATACTGGACCGAGGCCATTTAGGGCTTTAAAGGTCAGCACCAACACTTTGATAGGATAAGGCCACCCTGCACCCTTAAAAAAGGCTTTAATAAAAAGTACTCTTCATTAATTTTGGACATAGTTAAGATCCTAAACCACCAATGGAAGGAGGGATGGAGGCAGGTGTTGCCCGCAGTACACCTGACCATCATTTAAGGTGCCCCAGCATGCTGAGGCACACTGGTTGAAAACCACTGAATTAAATCATAACATGCCAAAATATAAATAAATGGTGCAGCATCTGGTCCTAAATAATATTCCGAGCAATGTAATTGGCTAAGCAAGAAAAATAATAGAGCACCAAGGCTTCAATTGAACTCAAAAGATGCTTTGATAAACCTGATCTTTTGTTTCTTTAGTGGGTGGGGAGGTCAAGTGTTTTGTTGGCTAATGTGGGATTTAGCTAATGTGTATATTTGTTTTCTCTTAGTTCTTAAAGTCACAGACATTTGAAGCTGAAATGGATTTATGGTGGAAAATTCTTGGTGAAAAGCTGCTCATTAGTCCTGGGAAAGCCTTTTGCTGTTATGAACCTGGATGGTTTAGGCTGGTCTTCTCAGATTCTATAGACAGAATCTACCTGTGTAAGTTTCAATTCTATAAAAGGGTTATCTGATCTCTTTCTCCTTTCTCATCCTTCACTCATCTATATGCACTGTCATAGACTTTCAAGCCATCAAGGAATATACTGTATATTCCTGCATATTAGGCTATTTTTTAACCCAGGAAAATCTTCTTAAAAGTCGGGGGTCGTCTTATACGCCGGGTCATATTTCTTATACGGCGAGTATATCCCAAACTCTATACTTTAACTGGAAAAGTTGGGGGCCGTCTTATACGCCCAGTCGTCTTATACACTGGAGTATACGGGTAGACAGCCTTACAATATGTTCTGTATTGCATACAAGCAGACACTTCCTATCTTATGTCTTTAAAATGTTTATGTTGCTTGCTTTTTGTAGGTATTCAGAGACTTCGCCAAATGCTACATGATAAAACAGATGAACTTGTAGCTTCATCTCCTGAAGAAAAGGAGCATATTGAGTTAGATGATGAAACTTCAGCCAACTACATAAATACATCAGTGGATGATGTCTCAGAAGGATTTTCACACTTGAAGAAAATAGCTGTCTTCTAAGAACCTGAATGCTAAAACAAAGCATGGCATATTTATATTTACTATAACTCTGATTCCACTTCATTTTGTTTTGTTTAGTATGGCAGGCATGCATTTACATTTTGCTGTAACCTATGGTTACTAATTTGACTATGGTGATTCTACTTACTTGCAACCTGGCAGACTTTCTCTCCTATTCTCCTCATTGGAATACTTAGTTCTATTCCTCAGAACACTATAAGCCAAATTAGATGCAACAGGGACTTCTACCTAGCTGTTTTTCCCCCCTAGAGGAATTTCAAGGCTAAAGGTAACCCGTTAGGACAAAAATAGGTGGGAAAGGTGCAAGGGAAGCATCACTGGAGGAGGGAGAGGTTCAGCACCTTCCATTTGTTCCCAGGATACTGTCATATTGACCGTGCTTTTATAAGAGTTTAACTAGGCCACTCTCCTCCTCTATAGAATTCATATTAGGTCATGCCACCATCTTATTTTCAAGTATTTGAATTTCATTCATATTCAGGTCAAGCATGTGACTGGTGCTTTGAACATGGACAATCTGCAGAATAGAGCTAAATCTTGCACATTATCTTGCATATATCTCTTGGTTCATACAGGGCAATGGATAGCTCAGTTGGTTAGAGTGTGGCACTGATAACACCAAGGTTGTATGTTTAGTCACTGTATGGAATAGTTGCATATTCCTGCATTGCAGGGAGTTGGACTTAGATGATCTTCAGGATCCAACTCTACAACTCTCTGATTCTAAACATTGGTCCACTGAGACAAAAGCTATATATTTGTATGTAAATATATTAGAAAATGTTGACTCAGTTGATAATTGGATGTTGATAACTAGTTGCCAACTTGCAGACTGTTTTTATAATGCACAGGAAGTAATCTAAAACACAGAAGCTTGGGCTTTCTCTATGGGTGTTATCACTGGAACTGCTTTCTAAGAAAGTGTATAAATCTTGTTTTCATTCTGTTGCTTAAAAGAGTTTATTTGTACATTTTGCTGTTGCATATCAGTTTTGCACTCTTAACATAAATATTTTTTATAAACATATGGTTGGTTGTGCTAACTGGGAAAGGAGCAATGATATTTGTCTAATTTAAGATCCAATAGTTTACACACATTGTCACCGATGAGGTGGGCTGCTTTCACAGCTACTAGCTTTTAAATCATTGTGATTATATGAAAGAAAACCCTGGATTTTTTATTGCTGCAGTTTAAAATTAATTTATAGGCCAGAATAGAACTAGGATTTTGGTTAGTACCTTGAAGCCACAACTGCTGTTGCCCAATGTTTGTTCCACTTCAGCTGTGCAAGGACAAGAGCAGACTTTACTTTGATTCCACTGTGGCTCTAGTGCAGTATAGCAATAAGCATTCCTTGCCTATTTTTTCTGTAGGTGTTACGTCTTGGATAGAGGAAAGGTAGATCCCAACTGCAGTTGGGAAATGAGCCTGAAATTGTAAGGAAGTGCTGCACAGATGCCTAGAGCTTGCGCTGGATCTAACAGCATTTCCACGCTGCAAACCTGATACTTAAGAGGGAGTACCACTTGCCTAGAACAGGTTAAAACCCCGTCCTTTTCCAGATGGATCAATTATCAACCAAATTCCTATTTTGTTTGGATGGTGGTTCAGTTTATTATTAATCTTCCACATACATTCTAAAGTGATGTAATATGGATTTTAGACATGACATCGTCCACCATTTTATGTGGTATTGAAAGGGAAAGTAGAGCTAGGTGTCAGTACATTGCGTGCAGTAGCTTCATGGGTAGATGTTGAAAGGCCCCCCAAAGACAGAATTGTTAACCATGAAAGTGCAGGTATTATGGGGCAGTAGTCCCCTGCTCCAGAACTATGTTCTGAAATGGCATGCTCAGCTACATAGGAATGAACTCACTTGAAGCATGGTGCCACCAGTTCCTACACTAACTAGTGGGTGTAAAAAGGATACCATGGTTGATGGTATTACTGAGAAGCCAAGGAAGTCTGAAGGAAGTCTGAAGCTAGATTGATCCATGATGATAATAACAGATCCATGATGATAATTGTTTGAGAATATGCATAGCCTTGCAAACATACGCTTAAGCATCTTTTGAAGGAAAAGGATAACAGCAACTACTGGTGGTTAGAATATCCTCTCTCCAATGAAGATTTATTTAGAGGTGGACACCTGATCACGTATTTCAATGTGGCTGTACTTGTCCCCTCTCTTAACAGTGTTTACTCCCTTTACATCTTACCTGGCACACAGTAAGACAATTCTTATGAACCTTTGGCAAGCAGCTATTTAAAAATCTGCTCAGTTGTTGTAGTTTCAGAAAATTAACAGCATAATAGTGAAATTTGTTTATTTGGGCAAAGAACAAGGATATGGATCTTGCGACAATCCAGATGGTGTTGAACTAAAACTCCCATTAGCCCTGACCACTGGCCATGCTGGCTGTGGCCGATAGGAGTAGGACTCCATGTACGTTGTACTATTACAACTGCAAGTTCCCCATCCCTGGCATATAGTAATTTGGAGCGGGGAGGAAATGAACACCTGCAATTATGCTCTATACTATACTATACTGAACTTAAGTTCTATTTACTAGATGCAATGGTTTTTGTAAATGAACACACAGATACATAAGTTTTTCAAAGTGATAGTAACAGAGGCTTTTTTGTGAAGAAAGGTAGTCAATAACTTTATTTTTGTATAAAGCAATACTAACAAATACAAAATGTACAGCTTCTCACTAGATTGAACAAGCATGTGAGAAGTTACTTTTGACAGAGAAGAAAAAGAAGTTTCAAATAACGTGAAGAAATTTTGATTTTGAAAAAGGCACCCAAATTTAAATAATAAATAAAAGCCACTCATAGGCCTAGCTGGATATACCGTACTAAAACATAAACATTTGTGAATATTAATATACATAAAAAGGAGTCTCTCAAGAGCAAGACACACTACAAGCTGCTGGCAACAGTTTCCTTGATGGAAATTGCTGGGGTAGGTCCAACGTGAGTCCAGATATAACCCTTTTCTGGTCTAGTAGGAATGGTAGGGAAAGGAGATGACTGAGATTTGAAATATTCTGAAGGCGCATGACAAACAAACTCTAAGTACTCAATTTTCCTTGGAAGGTCTTCTTCTGGCCCTTAAATAAAAAAATGAAAAAGTTAGTTATTCCCCCACTTGGAGCTTTATGGTACATCCAATTGACCATTGTCATATTTCTCCTTAAGTATCACTAGCAAGACAGGTACTTTCCCCAGCATGGATATACGGTAGCACTATGCAGGGAATAAAGCTATGCAAGCTGAGCCTGCAGTGACATTAGATGGGAGAATCTTATATGAAGTCCTCCATCCTCCAAAGTAAGGGCAAAACACAGAATTGTATATAAAATGCAGAAACACACGGATACCTGGTATCTCAATCCTCCTAGGAAATAATTTCAACTGGTTTCAGATCAATACCAACACTTCTAACAAACAGCAGAGGAAAATAAGGACTTGCACAGCTTGAGGCTGTGTAACCATACTACTGATGATGATGGAAGAGGGGCATTCATTCAGCATGCTGCCTCTCTGTAGCAAGCATGTTGCCCTCCAGCCCAGTTTCTCTGGGCCTAAGAAGAGAAGGTTCACATGTGTAGAGGACCTTGTGTGTCCATAGCAACTTCTCCCCGCCGAAAGTAGCTAGGAGGCAGTTTTATCTAGTGGTACTATTGATTTATACTGGGAACGACACTCCAACATCAGCACGCTTCCCAGGAGAATATGTTGCTGTTAGATATACAACTCTGAACTTCATTTCTAACACAAATCTACATCTGCCAGAACTGCAATTCATGAGCAAGTCTAAAGGCAACCCTGCGTAACTAGCTTGTACTACAGGATAAAAAGAAATCTAGGACTCTGGAGTTATATCACATATAGCACTTTCTGCTTTGTCAGGACAGGTAGAATTTAAACATTTTGGGCCTTGGAACTTACCTATTATGTAAGTTGCAGGGTCAAAACAGTCTTTGGGGCTAGCTGCAGTAGGAATGAGCCATGTTAAAGCTGCACTTTTTTCGCAGTATTGGTCTTGAATAAACCCTCTAATCTGAGCATAGTATATTTTACCATCCTGCTCATCAATCACTGAAACAACATCTCCAATCTGATAGTAAACTCCCTAGAAAAGATATAGATAATTAGAATTAATTTTTTAAAAAAGCTAAACTGATAATAGTTTCTGCTTCAGTGTCACAGAGTGAGCTGGCCGGTAGTCACACTAGAGATAACTCATTATTAGCAAAAACAGTATCTTCACAGACTTGGTTGAGTGTCGGGCCTAACAAGTACAACAGCTCATCCCCAGTAGGTCTTACCCCATTAAATCAGTTGCCAAGACTGAAAGTCCCTGCCTCCCCACAACCATCTAAGTCCCCTCCTCTCCAGGGCTTTTCCCAAGCAATTGGAGTCTACACCTCCATGAAGTTGTGTCACCGCTTTGCCTGTTTCAATCCTCTTCTGGTTCTGGGAGATGGGAAGGGGAGCTTGTTGCAGCAGGATGGGGGCACATCCTGGTCTTGACCCTTCACCAGCCTGCCTCATCTCTATTGGCTTCCATCCTCCCAATTTGGCTTCAGCCTGACTCGGATTCTGAACTTCTCTCTGCCACAGGTTCTCCCAGCTCACAAAGCCCTGTTACCTCCTCAGCTTCCAGCCCCTCCTCTTCCCAGTCTTCTCCCTCATCGTTGTCCAACCACCGCTCCTCAGGCTCTTATCCTTCTTCCCTTGTTGGTCCCCAGCTGGTCTATGTACATTATCCGTTTCCCCCACGCTGCAGTTGCAGAAAGCCATATTTGCATTTTCCCTTCAGTGAGGCCACAGTACTAAGTTTAAGGGCATTTTCAGTGTTCCCTGACAACAAACAGGATTGAAACAATGTGCCTACAACATTTTTCTCCATCCCCTAAAATCTGGCTGTTCAGAGTTTTAGTCTGCACTTCTACGCCAATAATGCTGATTTAATGTGGTTTTAAAGCACATAAATATGTTAAAATAAATAAAAACAATATTTTCATATCTTTTTAGAGACAGATAAGGATATTGATACAATGGCTGTCAAGCTGCTCCAAATACGTAAGTTAGAGTGTCAATACAGTAACATAAATAAATATATAACAGTTTCAAACTATGTCATAGCAAATGATCTGATAACACCTAATGGAGTTTTTCAATTTGAAAACTACTTTGCTCTTGAAGAGTATGAACTACATCAGAAAGTCTCAGTTTAGTCATGAACATGCTAGCATCCTTAGCAAGTTATGTGCTTAGGAAACTTCAGTAACAATTTACAGGAAAAATGCAAATTACAGTGCAGATTTATACTGCTGCTGCAAAAAACACTAAATACATACTGTATGTTTGAGTCACAGTCCAATAAATTTTCTTGCCAAGTACTCATTTAAAGATTTATTTACACTTTCATTGACTTTTGAAACACTTCTATTTTCATAAACTTCTAATAACATACCTTATGGAAGATAGATTCTGCTGTAATTATGGTAGCTACAGACTCTGGAGCTTTGATGGGCTGAAAAATGAAGGTTATAATGATTAAACTGCACAAATAACGTGTCAAAATTAAAATATAATGCATTTTTTGTAAATATTTGGATGAAAAATTGATAATCTTTGGACCACTATATATGAAAACATCAAGAAATTAATAGCTTCAGTATCAGTAAGTTTTGACAAAATGCATCTATATTTGTTACGTGTTTTAACCAGGAAGCATTTCACATTCAGAAATGCATAGAATATTGATATTCTACACAAATGGAAAAAAGTCTCTTAAGACATTGCTCAAGAGTCATTTCGCACATTATGCTCAACAAGTATGAGCTGAAGCATACTAAATACATCTATTTCAATCCAATAATGTGCATAATCTTATGTGATAAATACTCATGGTTCTTCTGGAAAGCAATACTAATGTAGCAATGTTGTATATAATTTGATAAGCATGTAGGAAAATACTTATATTTGGTGCAGCCTTTTGTAAACCTTACTATTTTTTAGTACAGCATCTGCCACACTGCTTTAATTTAGAAAGTTTTCAACTGTAGCTGGAGTCCATAATCACCTTACATTTTTTAACTTAAAAATATGCCTTCTCCCTTTTCCTTTAGTGGAAACTTTCTTTTCAGCAGCTGGAGCAGACTTGTATTTTGTGTTTCTTAATCGAGCAGATCTTCTGTGAATTTCTTGCTTACTCTAGTGTACAAAAGTAAGAAATAGTGGCAATTCATTAGTATATACATGATCAAATATACAACAAGACATATAGAGATAGATAGATAGATAGATAGATAGATAGATAGATAGATAGATAGATAGATAGATAGATAGTTATTCATAGAGTAGGGGGACATAGTAGGACCCACTTTCCCCAGGCCAGAAAGAGATGAAACACCTATTCTAAACACCTTTACTAATAGTACAGGCCGCTAATTTCAGCAGAAAGATTTTTATTTCAAGTGCTTGCCTTAAACACTGTTGTTAAAAAAAATTCCGCAGGGCAGCCTTAAACAAACAAATAAATAAATACGTAAATAAATTTTATTTGTACCCCGCCCTCCCCGGCCAGAGCCGGGATCAGGGCGGCTAACATCATAAAACTAACACAGTACAGTATACAATAAAAGAATGAGTATCAATCTAGAGAGCTTCAGCAACTGAGAAATAATTTCAAATCATAGAATTTACAGTGCAGTCCTATGCATGTTTATTCAAAAATCCCACTATATTCAATGGGACTTATTCCCAGATAAGTGAGCCCGAGATCTCGGCCTAAGGCTGCAAACCAATATAGAATTATCTGAAAGTAGGCTAGTGTCATGCCACCCCCTGCCTAAGCTATGTGGTGCTGTGGCACTCCCCTCAGCTCCCCTGTACCACCACACCATTCTTTGTAAGATGTATAGCCCTGAACTGGGTTTCTGATAGGTATTTCTGAATTTTCCTTCTTGTTTCCACACCAGACACAATATTATGAATAGTCCTCATCTCTTACATAAGCAGTCAAGAGGCATGTGGTGCAATACAGTGCTTATTAAAAAACAGAAATAAGAGTTTGATGATCATAGGGTTCAGAAGCAAAATGGTATCAGTTTGGTATCAATTGTTACTTTTTTCTCGTATAAAAACATAGCTAGTTAACAATATTGATCCTGCTCTAGTAAACCAACCCTGCTACCATCGAAACGCTCTATCTCCAACTCTCACTCCAATTACCACCCACTTCCCAAAACCCAACTCACTTCTCAACTGCCTCCCAACAGCATTCAAACTCCCTTTCAAACTCTTATCTAATCACCATTCACTTTCAACAACCCAAACACATTCCCACTCCCAACACATACCTTAGCTCATGTATTATACTCACCAAATATTAATAATCACGCACAATTCACAGAAACACCAGAATGCCACTCGTTACTAGTTTCTTCACACACACCTCTCTCTCTCTCTTCAAAGGTAGCATGTGCACTAGTTGCACCACCCACTTTATTTATTTAAAACACTTTATTTAAACATTTAAGTATTACAAAACAAAATGGGGGGAACCAACAGTTCAAAACAGACACTATATATTCCATATATTCAAACAAACCTAAAGAAAAAAATAACCTTTCCCCCTCCCCCCATCCGTGTCCGATCTTCTTTTACCTACTGTACTGTACTATTTATAATTGTTGCATTATTCACTATATCTATTTTTTTATCCTATAATTCCTACTAAATTTCGTGTTACCTGTTGTGGCTATTAAGTTATACCATATTAATTAATTAACACAGTTCCACTCTTTCTTAATTGCTTGATTGGAACATCCTCTGATTGATGCTGTTAATTGCACCACCCACTTTTGCCTGCACCCGCCACTGGCATGTAACCCCTTGCAAGGCTGCCCAAGAAGGGAATCCCCACCCCTGAGTTAGAGGCACAACTCAGATCAGGTGAAGTTTGAACGTGCACCGTTAAGGTTGAAAGTTGTTGAGCTTTTATCCTTGCAATGCCTATTAACTTGAAGAGCTTGGCGGCGCCGGGGAGTACGGAAAACAGATCTGCTCGGTGTCACTGAAGCAGAACGAGAAGAGCGCGACGTGACCCACAGAGGTCCGATGTCACACCGCTGACCTAGACCTAGAATTGTAGCGCTGGGAGGGACCACGGGGGTCATCTAGTCCAACCCCCTGCTGCAGTGGGGATGCTCTTTAGACTGAGCTATCCCTCCTTTTGTTCCATGACCTCTTCTGGGGAGGGTGGCTTGGCCGTGGGCGACCGAGGAGGCCCACTGGCTCCGGCGGCGGGCCCTGCTCCCCAAGAGCGCTCAAGGGACCCGCCGCAGCCCGAAAGCGGCAGATTGTCAGGAAGCCGCCGCCTCCTCCTCCTCACCTGCTTCCCGCCGCCGCTCCCTCCGCCGCTGCCGCCGTTGCTGTGCTGCGCAGCCGCCGAGGTCGTGGCGTAGGCGGCTCCCGCGGACCCGGGAGGCCCCGGTCGGCCCGTGCAGTTGTTGCAAAGGATCTCGCCCTGGCCCCCTTTCTTCCACATGGACGAGGAGGTGGTGCGGCACATGCTGCACGTCGGCTTCAGGCCCAGCGGCATCTTGGCGCCGGGTCACCGCTCGCTCGGCCTCCGGCTGCAAGCCCGCTCGTCGCCACGACGGATGTTGTGCCTGGAAGCGGAGCAACTGAGGAAGCTGGGGAGGGGGGAGAGAGAGAGAGCAGAGCGGCCGGGAAGGGAAGCGCCGCAAAAGAGGGGCCTCTGCCCTCTGCTGGCTGCCCACTAGGCTGCATGGCCTGAGGGGGGGGGGAGACGAACGAGGAAAGCCGGGGCTTCCCGCCCTCAGGCCGACTGGCGACCCAGGGCGAGGTGGCCGGTTTTGCGGGGAAGACAGGGGCGGTATATCGTGGTCTTCCTCGGGAGCCCCAATGCCTTGAGTCGTCCTTGAGGTCGGCTGTAGACGTAGTCAAGTCAACCGAGCAGACACACTGACTAGCAGTATTTTAAAAACGCTCAACAACGGGAGAGGAATGTGATAAAGGCCGGCCTCGAAAAGCAGCAGATGAAGTTTATGGGCCAAGTTTCCATCTGAATCCTGGACTTGTTTTTCTCAGAAATGTATTGAGTGGTTGGTGGGTAGGATGGAAGACAAAGTGCTGCATAGAAGGCTATAGTTGTATTTCTGAAAATTTCTTGGGGAAACTTGTACCGGTACCTATCACAAGAAAGCAGCTGAAGAAAGTTAAGGATAAGATTTTGCTGGGGTGTGTGTGTGTAAAACATGGGGATTTATGTTTGTAGGCTCCATTCCTCTTCCGTAATAAACAGCTGTGTACAATATAAAATTACACGGTACATAGAACTAAAACCAACATTACTAATCACTAAAACCAACAGCAACAAGTTAATTGCCTTCTAATAGTGTTCACTCTGAATTAGAGGTCTCCTGGAGCTCACAGGGACCCAAAGACTGCAGTGAAAATGTATAAAGCAACCTATAAAACTGAAATAAGGAAGACACCCTCACAACCAATAATACCCCTCCCTCTGGCACCTATCTGTTTTAAGGACAGAACTGAAAACTGGTACTGTTGTGTAGCTCAGTAATGACCTTCAGAATCAAAGGTTGTCAATCCAATATTTTTCATAAACTCTAAATTCACCCACAAAAAGAGTATGAATGGAAGTAATAAAGTACATGAAATGAAACAAAAAATAAGTTACTTAAAATGAAGTAAGTTATATTGAATGTGTATCAATAATATACTTACTAAAAGGTGGCGTTCCTTTACCACCTCTTTTCCTAACTTGGGCTGCAGCTCCCTCCTTGCATTGTTTATTCTGTTATCACCCAGGTTGGGCACTGCTTTCCTTTTGGGTGAAGACAGAGACAAAGTAGGTGTTGAGCAGTTCTTCCTCTCTGTCACCGAACAGCATTTCTCTGTCTTCTCCATGCAGAAGACCTAGTACTTGCTTCTTCTGCCTCTTACTCAGCATAGCTGAAGAAACCATTTCTAAAAATTGTTTTTAACCTCTCTTGCAAGCCTGAGCTCATTCTGAGCTTTAGCCTGCCTGCCTTTCCTCTTGCAGCTGTTGGCTACTTATGTATACTCTTCCTTCATGATTTTCCCTTTTCCCTTTTTCTTATACCTGGCCTTCTTAAATCTCAGCTCATCTGTAAGCTCCTTATGCAGCCACACTGGTTTCTTTAGTTGCCTCCCACTTTTCTTTCTTGTTGGAATTGTCTGCATTTGTGCCTTCAATATTTCACCTTTAAGAAATTCCCATCCATTTTGGATTTCCTTCTCTTTTAGTATTTCTGACACCCAGTAGTTCCTTAAGCTTTTTGAAATCAGCCTTCTTAAAGTCCTGAGTGCAAGTCTGACTACACTCATCTTTCCATTGCCTCTGTATAATGAAACCTATGATTACTTCCTCTCAAGGATCCCAGTACTTCTACTTCATCAATCAGTGGTGGTAAGGACCTGTTACTTCTTCCACCTTCTGGGACATCAAATTATCAGTCTGACAATGGAAGAACTTGTCGGACCGTAAAACAGGTATTGGGGAAGTTGAAGTCTCCCATGACTACTATATCTCTCCAGCGCCGTCTTAAGCGCCCCTGTCGCCATGGTGCGCCGGATCTCTCCAGCGCCCTATGGCGCCCCTGTAGCCATGGTGTGCCGGATCTCTCCGGCACCCTTCTGCCCCGTTTCCCAACGCGGTGGGCGGGTGGGCGTGGCGCTGCTGCGCGGCGGGCGGGCAGACACAGCACGATCTCTCCGGCGCCCTCCCGCCCCGTTTCCCAGCGCGGTTGGCAGGTGGGCGCCGCGCGCAGCTGCGCAGCGGACCGGCCGGCCGGCCAGCGGGCGCAGCTCGCGGCGCCCTCCTGGTGGGCCGGCGCCATGGTGCCCTGCGCCACCGGGGGTCTGCGATGAGCCGGCCCTGTATCTCTCCTTTTTTTAATGTTTGGTAATCTACTCTAGGAAGGTATCATCCAAGTCTTCAGTTGGGCCTGGAGTTCTATAGCAGAAACACACAGTAAGGTCACTGGTGTTCTATCATTTCCCCCCCTTATACTCTCAATCTGCCTTCCATGTTCCAAGTTATGTTCCCTTTCCTTTTGGTCTATTCCTTTTGAATAGGTTATACCCTTCAATTTCTACATTCCAGTCATGAGTCTCATCCCACCAGGTTTCCATATTGCCTTCTAGATCCTGTGTTAAGAGCTCAAATTTGCCTTGCTTGTTTCCCATACTCTGTACATTCATGTAGAGACAACTGAAAAAATTAGAGACAGTTTCTCCACTTCAATGCCTATCGTAAACTGCCTTATTTGGATTAGGGGGATGCTGGAAAATGTTTTGAATTTTTAAAAAATGAATTAACATTGGGTCATGGGTATGGCCATAGCAAGTGGTGAAAGGGGCCAGTCTTGTCCCCATCTCATTTATTATTGTGCTACCCTCTTGAGCTCCCTTTTGCCAACTGTCACTTTTAGAATTCTGTTTCTTGAAACTTCTAGATGCCATGTTGCCATAGTGTCCTTACTGAGTTATCACAGAGTATTAGTTTATATCTTTGGTAGGTAATGCTGCCCTACCTTTTAATAGTGGCAGTCCATTAAAACAGAGGTTTTCAACGTTTTTGAGTCCACGGCTTCCTTGACCAACTACATTATTTCTGCGGCACCCCTGTGGGGCTCAGGAGCCCAGTATGTCACCCCTTGCCTGCAGAGCTTTTTTCTTCCCTTTTGTTCATTGTTAGAAAGTAAACTACTTAATAGTAGTGGTACCTTTACCTCTAGTGACAAGTTGCCATATCTTGTATCAGTCTCTTCTCTAACTATTTGGATTCAGATTTAGATAAGTTTTAGATAACAAGGAAGGATATTCCCTGGAGAGCCATTTTAGATCAGTTTTAATGCAGCAGGGGCTCCATAGGAAATGCTAAAAAACTAACTATAATAATAATAATAATAATAATAATAATAATAATAATAATAATAATAATTTATTTATACCCCACTCATCTGGCCAGGTTCCCCCAGCCACTCTGGGGGAACTATAGAAATATAGTTCTATGGAACTATTTATATAAATAGAGAACATATTTTTAACTTGATAAAAAGTTTTATTCTTCTTCATTACCTTAATCCCTTAGCTTCAGAAGCCCTCTGAACGAGAAGTGGTTACACCAGGCTATTGCGCAAGGGTGTTAGGATCCAAAGTGCAAAAATGGGTAAGTCTCCTAATAGTAGTGATAAGGGAAATATGCAAGAAAGTCTGGAGGAGATGACTGAGTCCCTCCCATTTAGCAATGTTTCTGGGAGATCTTCATAGATGTCATAGCCAGTCTCTGCGGTCATGGGGGTCACAAGAGCATGAGCCCAAGATCTTGTGAGATCTGGATTTCCAGCCCTTACGAGATTTGACAGTGAGGTTTGTGGGACTGGGTGCCTATAGATGGCTTACCCCAAATCAGTTTGGCTGCATTTTGTGCAGGCAGGTGATGAAGCCTACCCTCCTTTGTTTCAGGATTATCTCAGTTTATAGAAAAGCAAGGAATGATTTTTTTTCATGCTGTCCAGATTGACTTGGGGATGTTCCCCCCCCATCTTCCTTGGAGAATCTCATTTAGAACAAGATATAAGCAGTGCCTAGATTCTGTAGTCTTAATTTTTGTCACAACTTATAAGATATATATATATATATTGTGTGTAGAAGACTGTGACCCATTAAGAGAAAGGGAAGTTCTTTTAATAACTTGCTATACACCCTTGGGCTGTGGAAGCACCTATAAACAGGATCATATGGGCTGAGTTCCAGACTGCTCTACAGATTTTGAGCAGCTGTGGGAGCAGGATCTGACTTGGCTGAACCATGACATCCAATACAGCCTGAGGGCAAACACAGCATGGAAAGCTCGGTTAGTTCCTTGAGAGGTGAACAGCTTTGATAGCCGGCTATCTTCCCACTACTATCCCAATACCTGTCTGCAAGGTATTGTCGTGAAAGGAGTAGGAGTCTTATATATAGTGTTATGGGCAGATGTCAGAGGATGCTGACCTGGAATATATGAGGCATATATCAGGAACTGAGGATAGACTCTAGGTCAGGCATCCCCAAACTCGGCCCTCCAGCTGTTTTGGGACTACAGTTCCCATCATCCCTGACCATTGGTCCTGTTAGCTAGGGATGATGGGAGTTGTAGTCCCAAAACAGCTAGAGGGTCGAGTTTGGGGGTGCCTGCTCTAGGTGACGAGCCCTATGGACCTAAATGCACACAGGGCTTGCTTGTAGACACTTTCAGGCTGCAGGGAGTGGTGTTTGTGGTTGAGCTTTTTGATAGGCAGGCACATTCAAATGGTCAGGTAAGAAATAAATATCAGAACCTGGCCCTTTGTTCTTGCCTGATCAACAAGGAAGTACTTCTAGCCACTGTTCTCTAGGTTCATAGTTGGTTTATTCAACAAAATCCTCTAGGTGATCCACAAAAAATAAAAGAGTGCACTAAAAATGAAGTATATGATATGTTTTGTTGAACAGTATTTTCCTGTAGTTTCTTTTATGGTAGTCCTCTCAGTGGAGCTGGTATTTTAACAATAATATAAAGGAAAGTTGTCGCCCCCTCCATCACCACTTCGTTCTAAAGCAGGTGAGGAATTTGTGACCCTCCGGACATTGTTGGACTCTAACACCCAGCCAAAATGGCCAATGGGAGTCAAACATCTGGAAGGCCACATATTTCCCGGTGCTTTTCTACAGGTTTCTTCTGTTTTTAAGACTATCATCCTCAACACATTTATTAGAGAACAAGACCCATTGAATTAAAAGTCAATGAGCTTGGCATTGTGCTTCACCTGCAAAAACCACTGACTAAAAGGTTTCTTGATATTAATCTGAAGGTGTAACTCGAATATATTTACCCAAGATGGAGAATAATCTACCAGTTAGCATTTTGTGGAGACATATTATGCCTCAAATACCAACATTCTGGTGAAGATTCTCCACAAGGTACAAACTCAGTAATACTGCTTGCAGAGACAGAACCTCCACCTTCTAGTAATCAGGAAAGGACTGTTGAAGAACCTCCCCCTGTTCTCGAGGAGCATCCAACAAAAGTAAGAAGAGCAAAATCATCTCGGTCACAACACAGGCGTCCAAGAGGTACACGGTCATCACAAAGAAGACGGCGAGCCATGACATCCATTGATGAAGAAGGTCCATTTTCTGACAGAGCTGTCTGCACACGTAAGTGACAACAGTTTCTGTCCAAGGGCTTACGATGAGAGAGTACAGGAAGGAGCGCAAAGTAATTGCTTGCATTGTTGTTCAGGCACAGAATATATGTAGTTCTAATAATAGATCCCTTTTGCTTTTCTCCCCTTTAGATTAGAATTGGCATTCTAAGGTAATAGATATTTCAATAATAGATTCTGGTAAACTTAACTGAACAATTAAAAATAAAATAAAATAAATTCCTTCCAGTAGCACCTTAGAGAGTTTGTTATTGGTACAAGCTTTCGTGTGCATGCACACTTCTTCAGATACACTGAAACAGAAGTCATCAGACCCTAATATATAGTGAGAGGTGGGGAGGGGTATTACTCAGAAGGGTGGTGGGAATGGGTGATTGTTGACGACTGTTAACAACTGCAATTGGTCTTACAGGAAAAAGCAAGGGGTGAGATGGCTAAAAATAGCTTCATCATGTATAATGAGATAAGAATCCAATGTCTCTATTCAGACCAGGTCTCTCCACGGTTTTAAGTTTGGTAATAAGTTGCAATTTAGCAACTTCTCTTTCCAGTCTATTTCTGAAATTCTTTTGTAATATGACAACTACTTTGAGACCTTGTATAGAATGTCCTGGGAGATTGAAGTGTTCTCCTACTGGTTTCTCTGTCTTGTGATTCCTGATGTCAGATTTATGTCCATTTATCCTTTGGCGTAGGGTTTGGCCTGTTTGTCCAATATAGAGAGCTGAAGGGCACTGTTGGCATTTGATGGCATACACAATGTTAGAAGAAGAGCAATTAAATAGTCCTGAGATGGTATGTTTGATGTTGTTGGGGCCAGTAATGGTGTTGTCCAGGTGTATGTGGCAGCAAAGTTGGCATCTGGGTTTATTGCAGGCTCCGGTACCAGTGTCCATGTTAAGTCTGGTTGTTGTATTATTGTGGGTGAGAAGTTGTTTAAGATTGGGTGGCTGTCTGTAGGCAATGAAAGGTCTCCCTCCCAGAGCTTGAGAAAAAGAACTGTCATTGTCTAGGAGAGGTTGTAGGTCTCTGATGATGCGTTGAACTGTTTTAACTTGGGAGTTGTATGTGATTACTAGTGATGTTCTGATATTTTCTTTTTTGGGTCTGTCTTGCAGCAAGTTATCTCTGGGTATCAGTCTGGCTCTGTTGATCTGTTGTTTAACTTCATCAGGCAGATATTTTCATTCTAAAAAGGTTTGCTGTAGATCTCTTAGGTGAGAGTCTCTGTCTGTAGAGTTGGAACAGATGCGGCTGTAACGTAGGGCCTGGCTATATACAATGGTATGTTTGGGATGGTAGCTAGAACCATGTAGATATGTTTGTCAGTCTGTTGGTTTACGGTATAAGGTTGTGTCTATAGGCCAACCTGTATTATTATAGTACTGTCCAAAAATGTATTTCTTGCATAGATTGGTTCATTGTTAGGTTGATGGTGGGGGGAAAGTCATTGAATGTCTGGTGGAAGGTGTCCAGGGTCTGTTGACCATGTGTCCAGATAATAAAAAATCTCGTCAATGTATTGCAGATATAAGGGAGGTTTGAGTGGGTAGGAGTTTAGGAAACGTTGTTCTAAATCTGCCATGAAGATGTTGCCATACTGTGGGGCCCATTGCTGTGCTGCTGAACTGGAGGAACAGGTCATCACCAGATTTGAAGTTGTTGTGGGTAAGGACAAAATGGCAGAGTTTGGTAGCACAGTCCGCTGCAATTTTATCTGAAATGGTGTTCCTTATAGCTTGAAAACCAGGGGTAGGCAACCTAAGGCCCGTGGGCCGGGTGTGGCCCAGTCGCCTTCTCAATCCGGCCCACGGATGGTTTAGGAATCAGCTTCTTTTTACATGAGTGGAATAAATGCATCTCTGGGTTATTTGTGGGGCCTACCTGGTGTTTTTACATTAGTAGAATGTGTGCTTTTATTTAAAATGTGTCTCTGGGTTCTTTGTGGGGCATAGGAATTTGTTAATCCCCCCCCCCAGATATAGTCCAGCCCACCACAAGGTCTGAGGGACGGTGGACCGGCCCACGGCTGAAAAAGGTTGCTGACCCCTGTTGTAAACCATCATTGTGCGTGATGTTGGTATACAGAGATTCCACATCCATAGTGACTAGTATAGCATTGTTAGGAAGATTATTCAAAGATTGTATTTTCAATTTACAATTAAAAAACAATAAGGATGCTAAACTGCAGTAATATGTTAGAAATGGAAAGGATTAGGCCCATTAAAATAGGAGATTCTTAAACAGATAACAGATCCGTGTAGTTTTTTATTGTACTGGAAAAATATTTTGAATTTTATTATTTCAATGCAATTTGCCTAATGGAAATTTTAGATGAAAATTTGACTTGAAGTGGTCAAGGCCAATGGCTGGTACAATATAGTTGATGCTGAGGAACCGATTCTTTTGGAATAGATTTTTTTAAAGGTAATAACAGTCGTGCTAACCCCTGATCTGCACTGGATTAGGATAAGGTAGAACTCTGCATCATTCTGCTTTAGTTGAGATTCCTGCATTGCATGGGGTTGGACTAGATGTCCCACAGGATCCCTGCCAACTCTACAATTCTATGATAAGCCCCCCAAGACAGGGTGTTATAGGAACGGTTGGTTGAGCTAGTGCATCTAAAGCCAGTCCAATTCCCAGAAAGGGGCCTTATTTGCATCCTGCAAAAGTAGGCAATCACTGCACCCTCCCACCCTTTTCCATTCTAGCTGGCACAAGTGGCAATACTTTGGATACAGCTGTTGATCTTTCATGATGCTCTGCCTTGCTGGTCCTGGCTGTGATTTTGGATTGCTCTCTTTAATACAATATATTTGTATGGGACAGCTGCATATTCCTGCATTGCAAGGGGTTGGGTCAGATTATCCTCAGGATCCCTGCCAACTCTACAATTCTATGATTCTATGATACTGGCAATATACAGTATATAATGTATTCTCCGTTTGGATGAGGTGAGGATGAAAGGTGGTGGCACAACAGGAAACATTTGATCCTCTCTGTTCAAGAGCACTACCACATATATGTAAAAGTGTCTTACATATGGAGAATTACAGATGCACTCTATCTGTTGCAATAGGTAGGAATTGCTTGAGTCCATCTTCAGCACATTGGTAGTTAATCACTGCTACTTTTAGTTGTAACTGTTGCCCATTCATAAATGATTAATACTGAATGTATAATTCCAGATGGATACAGACTCCTTAACTTAGTAAAATACACAGTATGTGTAGCTTTGGTCTCCTTGGAGTAGTGTTTTTAATATCTGGGATTTTAAAAAAACCTCAATAAATACTTGTTTTGGAGTTTTGAAAATCTTTCAGATGCATATTGAGAAGCAATGGAAAAGCATGCAAATGTTAATAAAATATTTAAAAACAGCCAAACAACCCATTAAAATAGCTCCATTGTCTTCTGGGTTTCTTCCTTATCAAAACCAGATTAGGTTAATCCATGGGCGTAGCAAAGGGGGGGCAGGGGACACCTGCCCCCCCCCCAAGATCAAGCAAAACACTAATCAAGTAAAACAATAGAAATACTTAACTAACTGACCAATCACGTAGGTTCTGCCCCCCCCCAAATCAAAGTCTAACAAAAATCCTGGCTACACCCATGGATTACCGTAATCTATTATTCTCCTCACCCCATATAATCTGTACCATTTCCCTAGTTTTCTACAGGAAATTGTATCTTATGTCTACACTTCAGCTGGGGTTGACCCTTGGTATAATTTGCACGTTCGTCTACTGGTAAGTATATATTAGTAATCACAGTTTCGATTAATTTCAGTTGAAACATGGTGAGCTGCCTGTTTGTTCTATTGTGGCAAAACTTGGTATCGTAACCACTGCTTGGACTAGGGTGAGGGGGATGTATTCCATACCTTTTATGATGCCCCCACCTATTATGTTAAGAGGCTACATGGGAGCCATGATTTTACCCTCTACTTCTGTTCAGTCCCATCTCACCTCACCCAGCATAGCTGTCAACCCCCAGATTTGAAGATAAGGAATCCTATGGGGCTGTCAACTCCCGGATATGAAAGTAAGGGTGCTGAATAAGGGAATTTCCCGCAAAAAAAGGGAAAGTTGACAGCACTGTCACCCAGCTGCCTGGATCTGTTTGTCATATCTTTCTGTGACTACAAGCCTGGCTGAGGAGGGCAGCCTGCTCTCTGGCTGTGTATTATTTTGTTTGGCTGGCTGTCCAGATCCATCCATGTTTAGTTATTGACTTACAGGGGAGCTAGAGGGGTTTGGCTAATTTGGCTAAAGGGCTGAACTTGTTCCCCTCCCCCCCTTTGTTCCCCTCCCCCCCTTTGTTCTCTTGCACTGTGGTTAACCAATAAAGTGTTGTGGCAGGGTGTTTTTTTATTAACAGGGATATTTACAGGAATTACTGCTTTCTGTGAAGAAAACAGTGTATCAGTCTTCTAATAAAATATATTGTTATGAATTGTGGGTGCCAAAATTCCCAAGGCCCTCCCTCTGCTCAGTCTTCATTTTGAAAGGCAATAGCGAGTAGAGTTTAGGATTGGAGTGGGCTGAAATTTGACCTAGGAGAGAAAAATTGCAGTCTGTTAAACACAGTGAGCTGCTTAGAGTTAGAGCCATGGCTGGGGTTTGTTTGAATACAAGGCTGCTGCACTTATGGGAAAAGCAAGAACCTTTTGCAGTGCTAATGCTGGGAACCCCTCTATCATAGGCTCAGGCTGCATATGTGTGTAAATAAATCCTATATCATAAAGACACCATAGTCTCCGTTCTGCCTCATTTCCAAAAGGAAACATGGACCCTGGGTAAAGTGTGCTAAGAACCCCTAGAATCTCACACTACTGTGGAGATTGGGGTGGCACGTAACCCTATATTAGTGCTGAGTGTCTCTAGCCATAACATCCCACAAAAAGAAAATGTGTATCATTCAGCCTCCCCCTGATTTCCAGGGAAGCAGCTGCCTCAGCTGGTGGAAGCCCCCAAGGCTACATCCTCGCAGGCATTCCTCTCACCTCTGCCACCTCAGTCAGAGAAGCACTTCCTGCTTTGCCTCAAGCAGTCAAACGGGATGTGCCGTCCCTGAGCCCAGGTCAGGAGAGCTATGTATTGAAAACCTACAACCTTTCATAGGAATAAATGCCTATGGAATAGTCACATTGAAAGGACAACCATTTAGACCAGGCATAGGCAAACTTGGCCCTCCAGATGTTTTGGGACTACAACTCCCATCATCCCTGATCACTGGTCCTGTTAGCTAGGGACGATGGGAGTTGTAGTCCAAAAACATCTGGAGAGCCGAGTTTGCCTATGCCTGATTTAGACTATAATATCATTGAATAAGGTTGCTTCTAATTTGATATATGTCTTTCTTCTGTTTTAGCTTTGTTTAAAATGTTGTTTTAAATGCTGTTATGAAATATCATGAGTGTGGGAATTGTGTGTTAGAATAAATAATAAATAAACTACCAGTTCTCTGCTTTGGGATCCTTTCTGTAACTGCTTTTTGCTTGGTTTTTTGGCCAGGAGCTACCTTAAAATATGGGTACGAAGACGTCCATGGTTTTGTTATACCATGTTGTAAGTATAGTACATGTAGCTGCCAATTAAATCAAATCTAATAGCTTAATAATTACAATAGAGTATATATATATATTTTTACAAACATGTTTTATAAAATCAGTGTATGTAAACCAGGAAAAATGCTATTTGTAGTATCAATTATGTGTGCAAACAGATTGAACATCTATGTACATCAACATGGTTTCAAGAAAATATGCAGTTTTAAGTTAATTTATCTTGTAACTTAATTTAAGCTCTTCAGTAGCAATTAGAGCATTTTACCATGCAAAACTGCAACATTTGCTTTTGTTTTGTTTTTAGACCATTAATCATGTTGCTGGCTATTACAATAGCCTGCTGTGATCAAGCCCGCAGGCGATTTCCACTGGACATCATTATGTTGTTAATATTTGTAAGTATTTTTTGAAGGCAGTGTTCTGTTTAGGGCAGTGTTCTTAAACCTTGGATTCCCATAAGTTATTAGACCCCAGCCAGTTGTAGTCTAACAATGTTTTGTTGTTTGAATTTGGTAAAAGGGAAAATAATAGATACGGTAAATAATAAAAAGGAGAAATCCCTGGATGGGAAGATCCAGGTTTGGGGCAAGTACTTTTCGGTAAGAGCCCCAGCAGAGATTTAAAATCACAAAACATAAAGCAAAGTATAGTGTGGGAATATAGGCTTTTAGACCTTTAAAATATCCCCTTTCAAAGTTCAATACTTCCCTTAGCACAGAAAGCAACCACACATTTGGTAAGTTAAAAATGGTTTACTTTCAAACTTTTCAAAAGTCGGAATCGTGTGCTTTTTCATGCACTGTTCAGAAAAGACAGGTAGTAAAACTTAGATTCTAAAGTGGTAAATATTTCTAAATGATTTGTATAGAAACACGAAACATTGTTTGCTTAAGTTTTGCAGTCTAAGCTTGGAGCATTTAGCTTAGACATCCTTACTGGTAGCGTTCACACGGTTAAATGGGAAGAACAAAGGCTTGATAGCTGTTCCTCCCAAGGTGAGGGAGAAGGACCTAGCTAAGCCTGGCAGGACAACTTACTCTATGGTCTCGACCCCTTCATGAATTAAGCCTGTTGGTTATATGAAAGTCCCACATACCTAGGGGACTCAAGGTCAAAGAACCCTGGTTTATTGTACAAATTGTAACATTGTTGCCCCAGACAGGCTTTCTCTCAACCTGTTACATGTTGTGCAATCTAGAATCTGGTTTACCAAGAAGAAGGTAGTAAGTATGATGTAAGAGAGGAAGCACAAGTTTATTATGCACACTTTATATGCAGCTTTGTCCAGCCTTCTAGGACAAAGTTCACCAAAATGGCGCCCATGGGTGCCCGGGTGCCCACACCCTATGGCACCCATGAAAAGTCTCTGCAAATGTTCCCTTAAAAAATCCACAAAGCGTGAGGGAGCGTCTCTTCGTAAATGTGGTAGTGACTGATGTGTCTTTTCCCCATTGATAGGGGAGGACTTCTGGGTGAGGCTTGTCTGCGCCCTTTTTTCAGATATAATGGCTACCTTTTGCTATGCTATGCACTACACCATAGCCATTTTGTGACTGGCACCCCCACTTCATTTTCTCAAATTTCTAAGCATGCCCATTGGCTCAAAAAGTTTGGAAAGCTCTGGGCTAGAGTCATATTGCAGCCCAGATGTTCCACTGCAATGGGCTGTAAAACTGTGATTCTTTGTTGGGAATTAGGATGCATCCAAGTCAATTGTGTTCCTTTTAGTGCTCAAAGGCAGGAGTCATTGTTACTCCAAAGGAAAATGTCCAGACCCCCTCCCTTGGAAGTATCAGTTTTGTTTTCTGCCGTCACTCAAAGCAGCCCATCCCAGCATTCCCTGTTCCCTTGGCTACTGCTTCTAATGCAGGGCGGTTCAACTTCTCAGACCAAGTGGGCTGCAAGAGTACTTCAACACAACCCATGGGCCACACACTGAATTAAATTTCCACATCGTAAATTAAAGTGCTTGCAATATAGTTAATATTATTTAATATACACAATTAATATATTTATTTGGACTATCCTGATCTGAAGTGGTTTTTGCCTTTCAACTTGTGTTATTTCCTCAGGGCCTGCCAGTTTAAGCAGCATCTTCTATTGGTGCTCTCCCATTTGGTGTTCTTATTGTTAAGTTTGTTTTTATTAAAGGAAAATAAGAAAAAGGGGGGGAAGTCTGTTTGTTTTTAAGCTGTTTGCTTACCTTTTCCATCTCTTTTTCTCTCTCTCTCATTGCTGCCTTCCATAGTAAGCATAATTGGGTAATGAGTCAAATGCCTTTAAAAAAGGGAAACACTGCCTTTTCTTCTAAAGCAGTGTGCCTCCCTCCCCGGCCTCCTGCTCTGTGAGCATGATAGTGCCAGAGTGAAAAACAGATGTTTTCAATTGGCTGCCTCTCATCCACTTGGTGCGCATGATCATGGCTGTCATTTTTAGTCCAAAAGTAACATTGCCAGACACAGCCTAAATTGTCCTGCTGTAGCAAAAGAGGTGCAGGCAGGAGAAGGCAGCGGTTCCAGACTCCCAGAGGCCTGGTCACATCTCCACAGTGACTGCTGCAGTGCCAGCTTTGGATCTGGTGTGCAAAAGACCTGGGTAGATGGGCAAACCAGACATTAGCAGGACAGAGGTATTAGGAGGGTTTATCAGAAGAGGAAGAGGGGCTTGAACCAGCTCTTGCATCTTCCTTGGGACAGATTTTTGGGGATTTGATGAATCACCACCCCAAGACCAATGCATTGATACTGGGCACCACTGAGGCTCTTGGGCTTGGCGATTAGAAGGTTGGCAGTTCAAATCCCCATGATGGGGTGAGCTCCCGTTGCTCCGTCCCAGCTCCTGCCAACCTAGCAGTTCGAAAGCATGCCAGTGCAAGTAGATAAATAGGTACCACTGTGCTAGGAAGGTAAACAGTGTTTCCATGCACTCTGGTTTCCGTCATGGTGTTCCGTTGTGCCAGAAGCGGTTGAGTCATGTGGCCCCATGACCCAGAAAGCTGTCTGTGGACAAATGCCAGCTCCCTTGGCCTGAAAGTGAGATGAGCATCACAACCCCAGCATCACCTTTGACTAGACTTAACCATCCCGGGGTCCTTTTACCTTTACTGGGCATCAACTTTCTACCTCTACTCTGTTAAGCTTGATGCACATATACTTAAACAGAAGAAGCTTTGCTTTCTAATCTGTCAGCTAAACTTGCTGTTTCATCAGCCTGCCATTCAGAATGCATCTGCATTAAAGCCAAAGTAGTCCCACATGGCAAAGTAGTCAGTTGTTCCCCAAGGGAGCCCTGAATTTAAGTTGTACCGCAGGGGCTCATATGAATTTAGAGGAATTTATTTCAGCAATATTGTTTTTTTATATACAAAACTTTATTATGTACAATCGATACAATAAAATGAGTAATACATCTCTAATGAATACATTGTTCTTATTCCGTTCTCACCCAGTAATATCCCCTTGAATCCCTCCCCCCCTAACCCACCCATTGACTTCACAACCGTGTCTAAACTCGTCCCACTATTCCTTTTGGTTGTTCTGCATACCTTACTCTTCGGTTTTATGATATTACATAATTTCTTCTAAACTTTCTTTATATCCTTATTTGCTAACTTTAGTTGTTGAGGAGCCCTTTAAATATCTAAAAAGTTGTATGGAATTTCTAACTTTTTTGTAAGTAATTTAGGAATGGTTTCCAATTGCTTTTTGATTCTTTATTTTTTTTTACTACTTATCAGCACCATGCTCTAACCAGCTGAGCCCAGTTAATGGATTTAAGGAACATCTAGAATTTGGACCTTTAGTAGGGCTTAATTCGCTGTTAAAAAATAATAATGTAACGTGACAAGATTTGCACAGGATGATAGATACAAACTTAGATGCTATTCTGTTTTTCTGCCAACAGATTGGCAGTTCAGTAATAAATGTAATGTATACTTTAAATGTAATATAATTTTACTTTTATTCCTTTCTTTGACAGGTAGTCCTTTTGGAGAGTTTTTGAAGACTTTTTAAAAAATAGAATCCAGGACAGGAAGGTGCTTCTTTCTATGTCTCCTAATTAAGGGGGAGAAGAATCTTCCCACTTTTTGCTAGTCCCTTCAGTCCCTTTACGCAGCAGTTTAAATGTTGAGATTGCTGCTGCTGCACAGATTCCTGCAGTGCACAAAAGTTTGAGAAGTTTTCTTTCACCTAGCTGGAGATGCTTCTTTCACAGATAACTTGACGATTTCATAGTATTCAGGCAGGTTGTTACCCAAATTAATTGGTGTAAATTATGAAAGTTATTTCACCTCTGATTGCAGGATAGTGAGCACATAAATCTATTCCAGCAGTCAGATTTCAGGTACATAGCCAGGAAACTTTAGGGTGTTTACTTAATTTTCTTTGTTGTTTAAGTGAGCTAACACATGGAAAGCATCAAGACAGTAGTAGAAGCTCTCCTTAGCTTCTGTGGATCCTACGGAAGCATATAGTCTTTTCGCCAATGGCAGAAGCTTCACAGGGCTTCCTTAGCCCTGGCTTCCAAAGGCAAATATAAGTAACACAAGTTCCTCCCATTTAAGCATTCAATTGCCCTTAAGGGTTTCTGCCAACGCTGATTGCCTGCCTACTGTATTGATTAAGGTGCAGGTGAGTCACATTAACTTCTGTTTCTCTAACTATCGCAACAGGAACTCAACAGTATTTAGGTTACCCTGCACTGGGTTGCATCTAGGTTCTCTAACAAAGTATTGTGGTAAGATATTTGTCAGGTTCTATGCCCCTTTGACAGGGAAAAGCAAAAGCTGAGATGATGTTTTTGTCTTATTCACATTTAGCATTAGGCAGCACAGACAGATGCTTAGACAGATGCAAGCACAGATTCCAGGGGAGGAGAACTAGACAGCTTCCTTTGGTGCGACATCATTTTCTGCTTTTGAGCAATAGGAGGAACGTAATCCCACTTGAGTGCATCCTAATTCCCAGTAAGAAACACCTTTCAGAGAAGACGAACATTCCCTTCTAAAGACGTACTTAGAAGTAAATTACCTTTAAATCAGCTGGATTTAGTTCAAGGCTTCTGCAGATGGGATTGCCCTCTGGACTGGAAATTGCTCAGTCACTGTGCTACTGTATGAAGTTAACGGTAAGGTTAGTAGGAACCAAAGTAGTTTTATGAATTGGTGCATGGAATGAAGGGTTTTTGAGGAGCACCAATACAAAACTGAAACCTAAGATAACTGTTTTGGGATAAGTTGTAGCAAAACCCGCACAGTTCCTTTGTTATACTATTCAGTTTTGTGTGGCATCATTTTACAAAGTTGCTACAGCAACTATTACAATAACAACCCCATCCCCAGGTGGATCCCCCATTAAGCGTCTAGGTTTGTTGGTTGGGAAATAGCATAGCTGCCAAGTTTTCCCTTTTCTTGCGAGGAAGCCTATTCAGCATAAGGGAAAATCCCTTAAAAAAAGGGATAACTTGGCAGCTATGGAAATAGCAAGGTAGGGGAATTCTGTACACTGAATTCTGTACACTATTGGAGAACCTCCTAGGCTGAATAAATGGAGAGGATGTTACGCAATAATAATAATAATGTGTTTCTACTTGCATATAATTATTTCTATTTTTTATTTCTAGACAATTTGTGAGGGTATGTTGCTTGGATCAATTGCAGCGTAAGTAGTTGATCAATAAATTGAATTGACTGTACTGGTGTAATAGGCATATCACATTTCACATTAACAATTATCTATCCTTGGCATTTAGTTTCTTTGATGCTGATGCAATTATGTGGTCAGTTGGTGCCTCTGCGACTGTGACACTTATACTTGCTGCTTTTACTCTTCAGAAAAAAGTAAGCAATCATTTCTTAACTGCCTTAACCCACTATTTGATAAATTAATCACTAATTCAGAATTAAAAACAGTTTTGCTCTGTCATTTGAAAAAAATAATGTTAGTGTGTGAATATATATTTTGGCATAATGAAAGAATACTGAGAAAGATCAGTAACGCAAATTGACACTTAGGAACATATATCATTCTTGTCACTATATATCAGTGGTCATTGAATTTATTTATTTTTTTGCCTACAGTCCAGATTAAAATAGTTGTGCTGGAATCAAGTAGAGGCTATGATGTTCCAAGAAATCCTAAAATAACTCTCCTTTTGATTCTTTATTCTGAAGTAAATTAATACCGATTTACAGCTGATTACTACACTACTAACAACAGCAAAACAGTGTATTGCACAAAAAATGAAAAATAAAAGCTCCCCTACTGTAACTGATTGGTTAAGGAAAACCTGAAAAACTATTTTAATGGTAAAACATAAATATGAGAGAAACGCTATACATAATAATAAAACAAATTTATTGGGAAGTGCTTTGTTTTTATATTTTTGGAACGGCACTGTAAATTATTTATTTTCTTTTAATCTGGTCACTGTACTTTAGTTTTTCTTTTCTTTTCCTTTGCTATACACTACTGCTCCTTTTCTCCTTCATAAGCCATCTTGCATTCCTTTTTTATTTCTCTCACTACAGTATTTGTTTTATTTTTTCTTGACAAGCAAGCTTGTTTGATGCAAGCTTGGCTACATAGTGTGTGTGTGTGTGGTGTGTGTGTGTGTGTGTGGTGTGTGTGTGTGTAGTGCTTTTTTTAAAAAATGTTTAGGGTACTCTCATTTTCCTACTCATATTGAAATACTGCCCCTCAGTGTGGCCAAACTTAGATTCACAAAATGTTTAGGGGTATGCGTACCCCTGCATCCCCCCAGAAAAAAGCACTCTCTCTCTCTCTCTCTCTCTAGATATATATATATATATATATATATATATATATATATATATATATATATATATATAATATGCACTACACACACACACACACACACACACACACACACACACATATATGCACTATACATATATATATATATATGCACTATACATACATACAGTGGTGCCTCGCTTAACAAACGCCCCGTAAGACAAAATTTTCGCTTAAAGAAAGGATTTTTCTAGCGGAGGTTGCCTCGCTAGACAAATTCGTTTTATGAAAAATTCGTCTAGCGGATCGCGGTTTCCCATAGGAATACATTGAAATTCAATTAATGCGTTCCTATGGGCAATTTTTTTTAAAAAAAAAATTTCAATGCATTCCTATGGGATTCGCTAGACAAATTTTTCGTTAGAAGAATAGACCCATGGAACGAATTAAATTCGTCTAGTGAGGCACCACTGTATATATATATATATATATATATATATATATATATATATATATATATACACTTCTGTGTTGGTATGTTGACAAAAGCATAATAGTGATGCTACTGTTGTACCTCCGCTTACTTATCCCTCCGGTTACGCAAACTTCGGGATATGTAAGCTGCAAACCCAGAAGTATATTTATGCGTTTTTGCCATGCATGTGTGCACAGAAGTGCTCTACCACAGCGTGCACAGAAGCGGTCCCTCCAGTTGCAGAAACCTCGGGATCCGACAGGAGCTCTGGAACGGATCCCATCCGCAACTGGAGGTACCAGTGTAATTGTTTGTATGCCGCAGCATAGCTGCTTGTATGTGGTCTAAATGAGTTTATTACCATAATTGCTCCGTTAGTAAGATTTTGGATACATACATTCTTATCTTTATTAGAGTTATAGCTAATGCTCACATAGAATCATAACATTGTAGAGTTGGAAGGCTCTCTGAATATCATCTAGTCCAACCCCTCTGCAATGCAGAAATCTCAACAAAAGCATCCATGAGAGATGTCCTTCCAAACTCTGCTTAAAAACCTCCAATGAAGGAGAGTCTTCCACCTCTCGTGGGAGCCTGTTCTACTGTTTAATTAGAAATTTATTTGTGATGTTTAGTCGGAATCTCCTTTCTTGTAACTTGAATCCATTGGTTTGGGTCCTACCTCCAGAGCTGGACAAAACAAGTCGGAACCATCTTGCATATGACAGCCCTTTAAGATATGTGAAGATGGCTATAATATCTCCTCTCAGTCTTCTCAACTACCCAACTCTCTTAAACGTTCCTCATACATTTAGGTTTCCAAACTCTTAGTCATCTTGGTCACCCTCTTCTGCACATGTTCCAGCTTGTCAATATCCTTCTTAAATTGTGAAAGGGAGTGTCAGAGGGTCATCGTGGCTACTCTAGAGTAACTCCGCTTGAGTCCAGTTTGTCTTTAAATACTTTTATTGTGCATAGTATTTATACTGCAGGGATAGCTTAAAACATGACCTCTCAGCCTGAACCAGAATCCGGCAATGGCGTACATCTGTTCCTACGCCAGCAAAGTAGTCGGGGCACTCCAAAACGCCTCCCCCTTGACCTGCGTCACGGTGCTCTCCTTAACTCTTGCACCGGAAGGAGCAATGCCCTCTCAGCCTCCTCCTGGTCAAAGTGGTGCAATGGCTCTCCAGCACCCTGGAGCCCTTGCCCACATCTCTCCTCTCCTGAGCTTTCCCATCCTTCCGCATGCTGGCTGCTCTCTCCCTCCGAGTCTCTCCCTCCCCCCCTGGCTGCTTCAGACCCACTGCTGCTCCGTGCTTGGCGAGGTGGATGTTAGGATGATGGGGGCTGGCTCCCTGTAGGGAGTCACCCTTACATGGAGTAACACAGAAGGGGCCAGATTTCAGTTGTAAAAGAAAGATATAAAAAATTGCTTGGAGCTCATTTTTCTGTGGTTATCTGACCTTGTTGTGGTTCAGGAAATCAAATTTGACCAGATAATATGGTTCTCTGTATTTTGTATCTCATAACACTGAAAGGCTAGATGTAATTTTAAGTCGATTAGCTCTTAAAAGTAGTTTTCTGATTTACTGTATTATTATGTATGGCTACTTCATCTTATCTAAACACTGGCATATTAATAAATAGTAACCGTGTGTATGACATGTTAAAATTTGTTTTATTTCCCACAAGATTCTCCTCCTAAGTGGTAAAATTAAGATGTATTATTCAGATGATATATCCTTCTGGTAAAGCATCAACAGACTACTGAAACAGAGGGATTTTTCCGCTGTTGGAATGTTCTCCCTTATTTCATCCACTTTGGTGTGTTTTTTCCATGCTGAAAGTTTTTTTTTTACTGGGTTTTATAAACAAGAATAATGTTATACAGTATTGAGCTATACCTATTGAGATACTTTGCAGGATAGGATAAGAAAATGTATTAACACCTGAAAATTCCTTAGTGAATGTCTATTCTATGGGTTGGGTGGAGAACCTCCCCATTCACAAATTTCTGTTCTTATCATATCTGCATGGCAGGAAGTGCTCATACCTCTCTTCTTTTTCTTTAGTGTGACCTTACGATCACATCAGGAATACTGATAATTTTGTATTCCGTCATGATCCTTTATGGATGTCTTTGTGCTATCCTGCAATCAATGGTAAGTAAAACATTTTACTTTTTGAAGTAAATAACCCCTTTGCGTTTTATTGTCTGCATCCCCTCCAAGCTTGTTTCATTCTCCTCCTTCCTGGTATTGGTTCCCCTCTCACCGAAGTTTAAAGACGACTCAGGTACCTTAATTCTTGTGTGCTAGCCTTTCCCTCCGAATTATACTGCAACTGCTTTTGATTCCACCCAATCAGGCTTTGTTTTTCCCTTGGAAGGGGGTCTCAGGTAGGATCTTGGTCCACATCGTGTCTGAATGTGAAAAATCGCAATCCTTTCTGGGGAAGTAGGCAGCTCTTCCCTCATTTATTTCCTACCTTCATCTGGAGGAATTCCCTTTCCGTCTCAGTTCTCCATTTCTGTGTTCATCACCCTCAGGCTGCTGCAGAGGGATAGCCTAACCTCTGCTGTCTATGCTCTGGTAACCTCTAGGTTAAGGTTACCAGATTTTTTTCAATGAATCGCGGGATACTTTTCAACTTCAATTGATTTTGTATGGGGACTGAGTTGTAAATCCGGGGACTGTCCCCAGGAAACGGGGATGTCTGGTAACCTTACTCTAGGTTAGATTGCTACAATGTGTTATACATAGGGCTGCCTCCGAAGACGGTTCAGAAACTTCAGCTAGTGTGTTAGCCAGGGAATTTGGGTGTCTCCTAGTTTGTATTTCTTGTGTTGGCTTGTCTTTGTTGAAGTTTTTTTGTAGAAGTCTTTTAGATGGTGTAGGCCTTTGGTTTGGAGGTTTTGTGCTGCATGTTGAAATAGTGGGTGATGAGCCCGGGGGTGTGTGTTAGTGGGGCTGGGGACAGTTTGCCTACTTTTTTCTACCATGCACTGTATGAAACTGTATGCTGTTGTGGGGTATGCTGTTGTGGGGTGTTTTCAATGGTGTCTTTCTCCAAATGGACCCAATGTTTCGTCTTCTAAAATATATGGGATTATGTGGCAGACTTCGTTGGCGATGTAATATGATTCTATGTTGGGGATTCCCCATCCAAAAACAGAAAGAGATGCTACCCAAATGACGCTGACATAAAAACCCCACATACACACTATGTATAAGAATGAAAGTTTGCCACTTTTCTCTGCTCTTCCCTCCTTTTCTTCTTCCCCAGACTTATTATGAATACAACGCTAATGTCTCACATCATATGTAACTGATATATAGAAAAGACCTTACAACCTGAGGAGAGACAATGTGCATACTTTTGTAAACCAAAAAATTAAATTAATTTTAAAAAAATGGAAAAGAGAGGAAACGTTTAGCTGGTGCAAAGTTTGGCATCCTGGTTGTTCACTGAGGCAAGACAGTTTGAGCATATTACACCAATCCTGGCCTGACTGCACTGGCTGCTAATTAGCTATCAGCCCAAATTCAAAGTGCTGGTTTTGACCTTTAAAGTCTTAAATGGCTCTGGATTGCACTACCTCAAGGAATGCCTCTCCCCATATGAATGGACCCAGACCCTGTTATCATGTGAGGCCGTTCTTATGTGCCTTTTCCACAAGAGGTCCAGAGGATAGCAACATGAAAATGGGCCTTTTATGCAATGGTTCCTGTTTGTGGAATGCTCTCCCCAGCGAGGCTCACCTGGTGCCTTCATTATATATACAGTATTTAAGCATCAGGCAAAAACATTTATCTATAACCAAGCCTTTGGCTGATTAAGACTCTGTGGCCTTTTAAATGTGTTTGTGGGAGGGGGAGTTATTTGCTTGTTTTATTATGTACTTTGTGTTCACATTTTGTATTTTTATGTTGTGAACTACCCTGTGATCTTCAGTTGAAGGGTGGCATGTAGATGAATAAAGAACAACAACTTTTCTCACCTGTGTGCATTCCCCTCCCGCACTCCCTAATCTGGGTGGAGGTCAGGGCAGACTTAGTGCCATATTCAGCTTCTGATTTACATAGGGAAGATTGTGAAGCCCGATTGAATTACATTCAAGTGCGTGTGGCACGTGTTGAACCGTGCCTCTGGAGTGGTGGAGGCAGTGGCTCGGCAGGGAGAACTGGCCTCTTAGCCCAGCTTGTCAGTGGAGTGGCTGCCTGAGTTGGTCTACAGCAGTGTCAGGCTATGCAACAGTCAGCTCAGTTGCTGGGGAAATCTACTTCAGTTATAAATGGGGCTGCTATTGTAGCTGAAATTGTGCAAAACACTGGGCGGCAGTAACAATGCCGTCGCCAGTTGGAAAGTGCAAGCCTACAGAGAATGCTTGCAACTCTCTCAGGGGACTGAAGACTGATCCCTGCGGGACTCCAAACAACAGAGGAGAGCAGAGGAAGGGCTTCCTCAGCGGAAAAGTTGAACGAGTGATTAGAGAGCTAGAAAGAGAGCCACTTGATGATAGAGCCACCGAGACCTAGGACATAAAGGGTGTTAAACAGAGGAAGGGGCTGGCTGTATCACAGGCACCAGAAATCGAGAAACGAGTAGGGAAATTTGAATATGGCAATGAAATAACTACCTGCACTGTTTTGGTTTTGGTTCAGCTAAGGGCAGAGGATGGGGGGCTCTATTTCTGTGAAGGTCTGAGTTATTTCAGGGGCAATCTGTTAGGTGGTGAAAGCCTTGAGGGCAAAGACAAAAACTGCTAGGAGGGACCATATTTCTGCCATCCTTCCCCTCTTCACCCAGCAGTTTACAAGGTGAAGGATAGGTGGCTCCTGCCAAAGATCTGAACAGATTTCTTGCGGAATGCTGTTGAAATTAGCCCAAGGCCAAATGAAATTAGATGGAAGTTTCCTTCAGTCTCTAGTGAGGTTGAATGGCCCACTGGATAGGCCTGAAATGGTCTTTGCCCCAGGACAGAGAATCCATGCAGGAAACTATGTAGCAAGCACAGACACAGGGCCTGCCCAACCATGAGGCAAATCAAAAGCAGCCACTTTGTGCAGGAGTCCCATGGGGTGGGTTCTCCTGCAGATGCGCTGCCCACCCCTGGCAGAGTTGCACAGCTGCTGCTGCAGATTCCTGTGAGATCTCAAGAGAGTTCAGTGAAATCTCGCTGGAAGCTGCCGCAGCTGAATTACACCAGTAAGATTGTGTGTTTGCCTCAGGCAGCATATGCATTCACTTGTTTGCCCTGATAGCCACCCACTTGCAAAATAATGGTGGCATCGGTGCTCTTTGGAGTGCCCACTCTATACTTTGCTGTGTTCTGTGCCAGCCCTGACTTTCCAGAACCCTGGCATCTGCTGCTCCCAGCATTTTCCTATTTCACAGTAACAGTCTGAATACCAACGTGCTAATTGCTTTTCTTGGTTTTGCATACTGCTAACTGTAAACTCTGTATTTGCAGTGGTTACGAATAATACATGCTGCCGTTGGAACATTAATTTTTAGCATAGTAAGTCTTAAAGGAACTGAAGGCTGAATCGACTGAGATGCTCTGTATGTGAGAAACACAATCTTACTTTTAACTCATAGCATTAACTGACTGGGATGGGGGTGGGGAAGCTATATTTGATTTTTCTATGAATCACTGAGTTGAAGACAAGACTCCGAGGACCATGGAGAAACTGGTCTGGTTCAGATTCTAAATCAGTTAAATTATAGGAAATGACCTGAGGTGGGCCTCATTCGTGTCTGCTCCTATTCTGTTCTCATTTGTTTATGAGAAGAGAGTGAAAGCTTTCACTTTAGACCAGAATGCAGTTCCCTATTATGTGTAAAAGCAGAGAACCAAAGTTTGTTCTATCCATGTTTGAAATTGAAGGCAAACTTTGGTCCTTGTTTAACTAGTGAGTAAAAGCCACAGTTCCAAATTCATATGTAACAAGGAAGCAGCGTTTGTTCTAAAGTGAAAATAGAATATTTCACTCTCTTCCCCCTCCTCTCATATGCAAAGTGGAGGGAAGGCAAAACATTCAAGCCTGATGCTTACTGAAGAATCTTTAATTGAAATCAGATCTTAAACACTTAATGCCAAAAGAAACTGTCTTGAGTTTCTAGAATGAAATGGATCCCTGTTTTGGAGGTACAATGATATCAGAGATATCCAAGATAAAAAGCCCAGTGAGCAAAAAGTTTCAGATTTTAAAACGTATGTATGGGTGGGATTTTACTTTCATGTTTATTGCAAACAGTATAATGGATACAAACTAAGTGAATCACATTTAGTTCCCATTAAAATCTTTACTAACTTGTCCTACTGGTTTCAACAGGACAGGTTCAATTAATTTATTCCAGGATCCAATCCTATATTATGAGCAAACACACTCTACATGCTAATTTCACTTTTTAAAAAATGCCAACAATGACTTCTGTAACTTGAAGTGGCTTCTGTTATTCCTAGATAAGACATTAATAAGGAGACCCATCTTTCCCATACAGGAAGATCAGAAACTGGCTAGAGGGATACATTGAGTAGTAGGTTAACAATGTGTATTATTCTGCTAGGTATTTGCTTTCAAAAGAGCCCTTATTTAGAATACAAAAATAAAAATGACAGCATACACTGACTTTTTTTTCTTTTTTAAAAAGTATCTGTTGGTGGACACACAACTAATGCTGGGAAAGAAGGACCAATACCGTCTGATGCCAAATGAGTATATTTTTGCAGTACTCAACATCTACATTGACATTTTTTCTTTCTTTTTATTTTTATTGCAATTTGTTGGTTGGAGAAAGTGAGCAGCACATGGTACACTGAATAAAGGGGATTGTGTAGAAGTAGCCTAAGAGTCTGAAGAGCATTGCTTGGGGGGGGGGATGCTCAAAATCCAGTCCCCCGATTCCCATCCTGAACAGCTGATTGGTGATATTTTTGAACTTTTAACAGGTTGGAGAACTGTGCTTGTAGCAGCTATTTATGTATTTTTGCTATCCTGATTCCTAGCTAGCTCAGGGATGTGTCTACTTACTCTGACTCACATGAGCTCACCTTGTATCAACATAATCAAGCTAACCAGATTAGTGAGCTGAATACACCTACTGGTATACTGGACTTTTGTCTTTACACACACACACACACCCTATAATTTTCCCTTCCCATAGCTTTAAAGTTAACTATATCAAATAACCCAATTATTTAAAACTCCATGCAGTTCAGCTACTTAGGTAGATACCTTGGTTCATTATTATATTTTAAAGTATCTCTGTACACAGTGCTTACTTAATGTTACATGGCACTTTAAATACATAATAGTAAGTTGGAGCCAAAGGTACTTAAGTGAAACTAAATCAACAGATGCTCTTCGACAAGAGCTTGTGCAAGCATATAGATTGCTACTAAAGCAATCTAATAAAGCAATGTACAATGCTTGCAGAATAGGACCAGATGTAAGGTAAAGGTAAAGGGACCCCTGACCATTAGGTCCAGTCGTGACCGACTCTGGGGTTGCGGCGCTCATCTCGCGTTATTGGCCAAGGGAGCCGGCATACAGCTTCCAGGTCATGTGGCCAGCATGACAAAGCCGCTTCTGGCAAATCAGAGCAGCGCACGGAAATGCCATTTACCTTCCCACTTGGAGCAGTACCTATTTATCTACTTGCATTTTGACATGCTTTCGAACTGCTAGGTTGGCAGGAGCTGGGACCGAGGAACGGGAGCTCACCCCGTCGCAGGGATTTGAACCGCCGACCTTCTGATCGGCAAACCCTAGGCTCTGTGGTTTAACCCACAGCACCACCTGCGTCCTGCACCAGGTGTTATATTCCTTCTATTACCAGTTCTTTGGCTCCAATCCACTATTTGTTAAAGAGATTTAAAATTAAGGAGACAAAATGAAATTAGATTAAGTAATAAATGTTTAATCAAAGAATTTTACATATTATTAACAGCATTCATTTGGCCAAACATCTACATGGTTGTAATATCCTACTGTATATAAAGTGGGAATGTATCAAGTATAGACTATGAAAGTGCAAATAGCATTTTCAAGATTATTATTTTTACATTACAAAATTAATTGGTTTACAAAATAGGCTTGCCAAACTTTCTTTCTGAATTGCAAATTCAATTACTGGGGTGGTCTTAAATTTAAATAAGTACCAAGAAAATACAAATTTAAATGCTAAATTTCATGCGAAGAATAAAGTCAGCACAGGAACAATGGTGTATACTGCACAATCTAAACCAAATTACAGTAAAACCAGAACCCACATACTTCACTATTCGTCACAGAGAGCACTTGTACATATCTTCTCTTAGCTTTGCAAGACATCTTAATGCAATACACAAAATCTGTGTGAGGATCGTCCTATTTGGAAATTATAACTCAAGGAAGCTGTATGTGTGTCTCAAATTAATTTCAGTTTAAAACCAATTAATGAGGATAGAATCTTCAAGTCCTATTTTTGGTTAAGAAGATTTTATACCAGACAGCTGTTTAAATAGTTTCCCAAGGCTGGAAACAGGGTTTCAACATCAATACCTTCAGGATAGGGCAGTTAGAAGCCAAGCTAGAAAATGTAATGAATCTACAGAATACAGTGAACAGAGCAGCGAACTATTCCTTCTAAATAAACTTCTAGAAGAAACAGATTTATTTATTTAATTTTGGAGTAAATAATTAATATGTAGTTATTTAGTATTAAGACCCACAGGGACTGCAAGATTCCAACAGTAATCTTTAAATGAAAGAGTTAAAATACTTTTTCTTGTAACTCACAGTAATCAATATACATACAACCTTATTTCCCATCATAATACTTTACTATACACAGTCAGTAGCGAGAAACCTTTATCAGACATCAGCAGATCTCTCATATCAAGTCAAACATAAAAATGGAACATTTCACCTATTTCCTTGTGTTATCCTAGGATTCGATTATATGCAAGCAAAACAGTAATTTAAACAATTTCTTCTAGTTAAAATTACAAACTGCATCACTGTAACTTACAATGAGGTCTTGATGCTTTTAAGCCAATCTCAACAAGAATTTTCTTCACAGTAGGACACCACTAGGGAAGGTAATTTTTTTCTTCCTTTTACATTAAACAGCAACCACACACCAAACGAATATTGTGCAATTGAAAGAATACACAGTAGTGTTTTCATTATTTATATAAAAACTTTTGAGCATTTAGGGTATGATACTTCCCAATGTCTGCATAGAGGGATCTGCACACAGAGGGATTTTTCTAAAGAACCCCGTTTCTCCCCTCCCTTTCAGAACGTACGCCCTGGTGGCACACTTCCCCTATTCCACTCTCAGGCTCTCTCTGCTCAAGATGCAGAAGTTAGATTGCACAACTTGAACTGTATTGCGCAGGAGGGCTTGGCTGGAGATAAATGAAGCGCACACAGATCTCATGCATCCTGAAGTGCCATGGCATGCATGCTGGGAGGGGGAAATGGGGCTCAGCTGATTTGTATGGGGATCCACCTATGTGTTAGCACCACACCTATATAGGGAAGAATTTTACACTATGTCATTATTTACCGGAAAGGCAAGGCCATGAGTGGTTTTTATGGAGGCTTTTGCACTTCATAGAACAGTAACTCCAGAACAGATAACTACTCATTCAACTGTGGCAACTATCTATTTGAGTTAGGCAAAGGCACGGTATGCATGTTGCATGTAATATGTATTATTAAATCTTTATTGTGGGACTGCCTCTAATGTCAAGAAATTTCAAACTTCTTTATTTTATAATTATCATTAAAAGCAACTGCACTGTGCATAAAATGTATTGTTAATTATGAAAACAAAAGGCATATGATTGCACTTCCATTAAAGTGTCTTTTCAATACAGCATAGATGCTGCTAAATCAACTATTTAAAATAACTGTTCTTAACAGTAGAATTAGGCTTAATTAACTTAAGGTACAGCTTATGTTAATACAGTCACCATGGCAATAAATGCCAGTTAAATTTGGAAAAGCATTTCTTTCAAGTGGTCCTTCTATCACTAATAATTATAGGTGCACTTTAAAACAGCAATACTGCATACTTTTTGTGTTGAAGTTGTTTGCTATTTACAGTTTGGCACATTTGAACTGTAAATAGACATAAAAAAGCAATTTTAATTAGAAAAAAATATTCACTCCTTGGTTTGTGAAGCAGCACTGAAGAGAAGTATTGTATACCTCAATTCACACTGCAGGTTAAAGATTAGTTGGGGAAAGGCAATGAAAAAGCAAGGTATTAAAAATACTGCTAAACATTGGTTTGTTATTCAAATAAGGGGAAAAGAGGAGAGAATGGTTTTGTAGGATCAAATACTCAGTGAGCCTTTAATCCACACTTTCAAGTTAAAGATCACCAGCCTAAGGCTAAATAGATGCTGCATTGTATTAGGAATGTGGAGTACAAACTATTTCTCTCTCTTCAAAGTGAACAGAACACTGTCAAATGCAATGGAAATTCCCTGAAAGGTTCACATAACCATTGTAAAGAACTTAAAGGGAATTCCTATATATTCCATTTCTACACCACGGATAAACAACCAAGCTCTGCTTATGCGGGCCAAAGTCTCTAGAATGCTTACTCCACATAGTGTACCGCTGGCAACTGCCTAGCCATTTTGGCTCCATAATCAATTTCTGTGTTCAGACTTGTTTGTGTTCACACCAAATGTACATGTTCATTCCACTCAGTTGAGCTCTGAGATATTTGACTTGAAACATCTCCTGAAGCATCCACTTGGCTAGCTGCCTCCCCAGCTGAGTCCCCACTTGGTGGTACTGCTTCTCCTGTAAGAACATTCCCAACAGCACCACTCTCTTCTGTCTGGGTGCTTCTACCTTCATTTTTGAGTGAATCCTCAAAAAGTGCATGCTCCTCCAGAGGGTCCTGTCTTGCATCAGGAACATGTGGTTGCTCCAATGACCCCTCTTCAGTACTGGGTTGCTGTGAATCATCATCTGTTTCCGTACTTGCTGAAGGGATGAGTGCAATACTTTGAGGATTCATGTCATGGAACCAGGCCATAATGTTCCCAAGGAGATTTTCATTTATATTAGGATCTTGGCTACTTGAATCAGCTTCACTAGATGTTGAATACAGGCCACTTCTTGCATCACTGAAGGTGTGAGAACTAAGATGGTCAGTTGAAAATGGATCACTGTCTGCACTTAGTTTCATCAGACTATCACCAAGTTCTAGAAGTTCAGAGCTACTTAGAGCAGCTCGTGGATTATCTATACTTATGGGACCAGAGTCCAACCTTGTAGGCAATGAAGTACCTATTGCTCCTAAGGAAGCTTCATTGGTTAGAAAGTCTCTGGTTTCATCAATAACTAAACCAGATTCTTGCAATGATAACTGAATAGCAAGCAAAATGTTTGGGTCATCTTCATCCAAGGAGCTTAAAGCCTAAGAGAGAGATTAGAATAATTTTCAGAATAAATGCAATATATTTATATCTATATACACACATCTACAATCATATACAGTGGAACCTCTACTTACGAATTTAATCCATTCCGAATGCACATTCGTAAGTAGAAACATTCGTAAGTCAAAACGATGTTTCCCATAGGAATGCATTGGGAATGGATTGATTCGTTCCGGGGCCTTTAAAAAAATGCACTTTAAAGGCCGGCGTGAGGCAGCGATGGGCCCGATCAGGCCCTATGGCCGGATTGGCAAGTGGGGAGGCCGGTGGCTGCGGCGGCAATGGGCCCGATCCGGCCCTATGGCCAGATCGGCAGCTGGAGGGGCCGCGGGAGGTAGCGCGAGTAGCGGGAGGCCGGCGAGGTAGTGCAGGATCGGGCCTCTGCTGCCACCGCCGCTGCGAAGCCGGCCTCCTGCCGGCCTCGCATGGGATCGGGCCCTCGCCGGCTCCGCTACTGTCGCCGCTGCGAGCCCTGAATTGCGGCGCAGCGGGGTTTTTTCACCGTTTGCCTTCCCCTCGTGAGGGGAAGGCAAAGGGCGAAGAGCCCCCGTCGCGCCGTACTTCGGCTCAGGGACTGGCTTGGCGGCGGCGGGGGAATTCTCCCCCCCCCCGCCAAGCCAGTCCGCGGTGGGGGCTTTTCGCCGTTGGGAGGCAAACGGCAAAAGCCCCCGCCGCTCGGCTCGGGGAAGCAGGTAGGGAGACGGCAACAGCCCGAGAAGCTGCGGGCTGTTGCCGTCTCCCTGCCTGCTTCCCCGAGCCGTAGTGCATTGGGGGACAGAGCCGAAGATCGGCGGGAGCCACTTGCCGGGCTTGACAAGCCCGGCAAACGGCGCCCGCCGATCTTCGGCTCTGTGCTGTGTGACAGGCGGGCTGGGGGGAAAGCGGAGGATTGTTCCTCCGCTTTCCCCCCACCCCGCCTGTCACACGAAGATCGGTACAGGAGCCGGCGAGGGCCCGATCCCGCGCGAGGCCAGCAGAAGGCTGGCTTCGCAGCGGCGGTGGCAGGGGAGCCGGCGAGAGCCCGATCCCAAGCGAGGCTGGCACACAGCGGTGGCGAGCATGGGGCAGCGAGGCGGTGAGGGCCTGATCGTAAGTTGAATAAATTCGTAAGCCCGCCCCCATTTTTTCCCTTCGTAACTGTCGAGTCATTCGTATGTTGAGGTGCCACTGTACTCAGAGCAGTGTTTCCCTCCTTAATTGCTTCCAATTTCCAAGAAGAAATTAAATTTATGCATTTAAGAGAATACAATTTCATAATACTTAATTTAAGCTAATATTTTGGTGTGAAACTGATGTCCAAAAGATGCTAACTCAGACACAAGTCCCAAATAAATTCATGGTACTTCCAATTAAACCTGTTTAGGAGCTTAGTTGTTCAAATTATTGACAACTAGAGTTAGCTGACAAATTAGCTAACTAAAAGCAGAGGCATGCTAGATACAGATACAGGAAAGAAAAGAAAGGGAAAGGCACAAAGGAATATACCTGCAGAGAATCTTGGTTTTCAGAGTGACTAACAGGAGTATAGTCATGAAGAGAAGAGCTGTGAAGAATACTCATGGAAGCTGAACTCACCATGGAATTACCATGTCTTCTGTTACTACCAGGTTCTTGAGTATCTGTTCAAGAAAAGAAAGTTTATCATTTAATTTTACTGAGAAACCTCATAACCAGGTACTCCAAACCACATTCAGTTAGGCTACACATGGTTTATTTTGGCATTTAAGGGTTGGTAATCAAACACTAACAAATTGCTTTATTGGAAATAAACTATAATCTATAATTATACAGAATTCCTCTTTAAAAAGAAGGAATATCGCTGGCAAAAAAGTAAAGAGACCAGTCTCACCTAATGTGCTTTCACTGGGGTCCTCGGGATCTGGAGCATTACTAAGCAGGCTGTGCATGTCTCCACGTCGACGCTGTCTGTGCCTCCTCCGATACTGAAATTCAGCATATTCCTGCATAAACCAAACGTTACAAAATACAGGGGAGCATGCAATAATAGTTTTGGGCATAACAAACAGCACATTTAAAGAAAAAAAAGAGTGCCTGTGATTTTATGCATTATAAAATCACTTGTTTTCATGAAAAGTAAATAGCAGCCTATACCATGCAAGCTTTTTCAAAAGAAAAATTGGACAGATTACACAAACTACTAAATTAAACTAACAAGACTATATAAAGCTGCTGCTGAACTGCTTGCAAATCTTACTGCAAGAATACCAGGGCATATTTATCTTATATAAAATATTTAATTGTGCATTTTATACTTACTGTTTAATTGCTTTTCCCCAAAAGTTTGTGTATTATATTGATAAATTTTACAATTGCCTAACATTATAATACCACATGGCTCATCCTCAGGCAAAAACACTGGCTTATCTGCATCCATTTCAGCATTGCTTAAAATGTTAAGGATGCACTTAGGGTGTTTTATAAAGTTAGGCGTGGGTATAAGAGACTAGTATAGAAAACAAGATTTCTGTAATGGAAAAGGGTGCTTATCAATAAAGTACAGCAAAAAGTAAATCACGTGCTCATGTTCTCTATGGGTTATCACTGCTTTGATATAGCAAGCTGGATAAATAAAAAATTGTTTCATGGGCAAAAAGGTTTGTGGCAATATCAGCGCTTTCAGATATCAATTACCACAACTTTGTAATGGGAAAAGAAAAAAGGTTTCTTGCAAGCTTCAGGAATGGAGCATTCAAGGCTAATTTAAAAGCCAAGTCTTGAACCTGATTTTTTAAAAAAATTAATAAATAAATAACGGCATAACTAGGATTAATGCAGCAATGGACTTAAATATTAGTATATTTAGGCTGCAAGCTACTCCCCATTTACCTGAAAGCAAGCCCTTCTGAATTCAATAGGACTTACTTCTGTGGGGCTGAACTGTTAGGCTTTCAATAATTCCTAGCCTGTTACGTTCTAAGATGATAAAGGTAAATAAAGGGACCCCTGACCATTAGGTCCAGTCGCTTATGACTCTGGGGTTGCGATGCTCATCTCGCTTTATTGGCCGAGGGAGCCGGCGTACAGCTTCCAGGTCATGTGGCCAGCATGACAAAGCCACTTCTGGCGAACCAGAGCAGCACACGGAAACACCGTTTACCTTCCCACTGTAGCGGTTCCTATTTATCTACTTGCATTTTGACGTGCTTTTGAACTGCTAGGTTGGCAGGAGCTGGGACCAAGCAATGGGAGCTCACCCTGTTGCGGGGATTCGAACCACCGACCTTCTGATCGGCAAGCTCTAGGCTCCGTGGTTTAACCCACAGCGCCACCTGGGTCCCTTTCTAAGATGATAAGATAGTGTAAAACATTACTTCAAAGGTACTTTAATTTTGATGTCTGATTTCTTTGTAAACCGCCTTGCAATCTTTTCTGATGAACACGTTGAATCAGGAAATATGATTTGTTAAACAAAGGCAAAGGATGTTTGGCTTTTTGTAATTCTGAAAAGCTATTTGCAAACAGTTTGAACACTGATGTTTTATACATCAGTCAAAACATTGCCTTAAAAAAAGAAGGCGGCCAAGTCTATTTACTTTAGCTAATTTTTGCACAGTAAAATAGTCTAATATGCAATAATCCTGTGCCTGGTGAATTTCTTTTCAAAAAGAATTCCAATAGTATAGCCTTGCACCAATTCAAAGATTTACTTTTCTCTATCAACATGTAGCTTTCTCACAGCTGCTCAAAGTATCTGCAAAGCATCTATCAAGAATCACACTTTGCCAAATTATGTTTCATTAAATTATCCAAAAAAAATTATTGCTAAACAGTTTGTCTTGTGTGGCTTGCTGAACTAAGTTCCTCTGTGCAGAACTGGGAGATTCTTGTTGAAAACCAACAGGCATTAACAAAAACAGACTGAGTTTTATTTGCTGTAGGGCATAATTGTTTTGGATAAAATCATTGCTACATTTTTTGAATGAACAACAGAATGGCAGATGAGATTGAAACTAAGCACAACATGCTATTAATGCCAGATAAAGCAAGAGAGCACTTTTCTGTGTTCACTAGAAACCTCAGTAAGAATGTCACCTCAGTGTGCTGTTACTGTGGAAAAGACATGTAACGTTAAGATTTATTAAAGGTCTTACTAAAAATGGGGCCCAGGTGGCGCTGTGGTTAAACCACTGAGCCTAGGGCTTGCTGATCAGAAGGTTGGCGGTTCGAATCCCTGTGACGGGGTGAGTTCCCGTTGCTTGGTCCCAGCTCCTGCCAACCTAGCAGTTCGAAAGCACGTCAAAATGCAAGTAGATAAATAGGAACCGCTACAGCGGGAAGGTAAACGGCGTTTCCATGTGCTGCTCTGGTTTGCCAGAAGCGGCTTTGTCATGCTGGCCACATGACCTGGAAGCTATACGCCGGCTCCCTCGGCCAATAATGCGAGATGAGCGCGCAACCCCAGAGTCGGTCACGACTGGACCTAATGGTCAGGGGTCCCTTTACCTTTACCTTTACTAAAAATGCTAAGTCCTTTGTGTTTGTTACTTGATTAGAAGAGCTCCACTTTCACAGCTAGATTTCTGGAGACAGGACAGGACAGTGATTGCCCATGATTCTCATATAATACTTGTATGACATTTTACAATTTTAGTTTGCAGGTGTTTTCTCCAATAAGGTGTGTGGGTGCTAGGTATTTGTAGATCCACTGCATCATTTAATTTTCTCTTTTATTGTGTTATTCCTTTTATAATTTTTCTGGTTCTATTTCTCCTTTTTCAGGTTTGTATCTACTTTCTCTACTTATGTAACAAAATGAAATAAAGACATATTTGATAAAAGAAGAAGTCCTATTGAATTCAATGGGGCTAGGATTTTTAGCGATCGTTTTTATAATTATTATTCAGTTACTGGGAACCAAGTATTATAGGAAGAACTGGGAAAAGCAAGCAAGTTCATTTGCCTATAAGAAGCAAGCTATATTCTTGCAAGCACACTGCTGTTCAGCAACAATAGAAAAGGAAATATGCAGAAATGTGTGGATCTTACAAAAAACCCCAAACATCACACACTAGGTGTTGAAAACCTATCTAACTCAGGGATTTTCATACTTGAGGCAGGAACAGAGGCTGCAAAAGGAACAAAATGTAAAAGTAACCTATTCAGATCAATCTGGTGTGGTTTTAAGTAGTACACTTTATCTCTTCCCGGCGTGTTTTGCAGCTGACGACAAATTTTGTATAAAATTTAAACTAAAGAGATATACATCTCTGGTTAGATGCCTGTGTCTCACTACAAGTACAAGCCTGCACTCATGTACATTTGCATTTCCCTGAAATGGAAGATGCTTAAATACATATATAGCTGGGAGGAATGAAAAAAGGAGAGAAATTAGAAACAGTGTGCCAGCACAAGACTAATATAGATCGTTGTTGATCGCTGGCCTTGATCAAAGGGCCAGCTCCGAAAAAGGAACAGAAAGGTATTTTGTGTTACAGAACTAGCATGGATCCTCTGCCCATGAAAACTTTATTCATGGTTTAGTCCCTTGACAGTGAGGAGAAGTGCAGGACCTTCCCTTAGGAGGAATGGAGAAGATGCCTCTCCCACATCAAACAGGCATAGATAGAATGCTACTTTAGCTGAGACAGTTGTCACACTGTTTGCTGGGAGACAGCTGAAGCAGAGCTAGAGGGTTAGGGTGCCACGTTGTAAGCCACCTTGTATATCTACCATGAGATATAAAATTATATTTCCTTCTATTGTAAAGCAGCAAAAATAGAAAGCTCATCCAGACCTTGTAAACCTTTGTGCAGTTTGCAACAACATTAGGAAGCTAATCATGCAAAGTGAAATTCCATCTTAATTTCCATAATAATATACATTTTAATTAAAAGTGACAAAAAATTACCTCGGGGGATGCAAATCCTAAATATTCCCAATCCCATGTTCCACCAGCAAAGCTATAAATTAAACAGACTTTGTTAAAGAATAATAGAATAAATTGTGAACAGGCCCCCCTCCAACAGAGTACAAAAAATGAATGTGTTCATTTGATCAGCTTCAAGGGCTATCCTGTGCAACCTTTCTGGAATTTTACTTCAAGGGCAATGGTGTAATATCAACCTTTCATTTACACTTGTGTCCTTCCCTCAAAACCACCTCCTTTTGGTGCAGTGCAGCTGGAGCAGCTAGCATTCCTTTCTATCTCAAACACCATGGGGAACCAGAACTTGCTAGTCCTTGTTACCGACAATGCTACTATATCCATGTAAAAAGATCTGTGGTGAAGAAAAAACTTTTGTCAGCCAGAAGCTTACAAGAGTAAGCCGAGGTGTTTTAAAAAAGTTACTCCTGCATTTTATTTCAGAGGAGCAGCACTGCACATACACACCTCAGTCCAGCTAGCAGATGTATAAATCTTTCCCTTGTTACAATTCTGGCCACAAGCACATGCCCCCCCCTTAAAACTGTTAGGTGGGAAGGGGTGAAGCATCAATAATAGATTTTTAAAAATGAATTCTGCAAAGCAAACCTACCAGGACTACCTGCCCTACAACTTGAAGGGTAAGCAGAAGAGTTTTTAAGGCAGGCTTACCAAGCCGAGTGGCTGTCAGGTGAACCTCTTTGGCCGTACAGATCTTTGTTATTATTAGGTTACCTGCGCCTTGGAGCTTCTGGAGAATCTGCAGGAGCAACGCCTCGGGCCACAGAGGCCAAGAACTCTTGCCTCTTCTGCTGTACAAGGCAGGCTGCACGGATAATTTTATGACGTGGAGTACGAAGGTAAGGCCTGTTCACTTTCTGAGCAAGATCCTCAGTGACCATCTCAAGATCTGTCTATAGCAGAAAATAAAAACTCATGTAAATTCTTTACAGGACAAGAAGCCATTACTCTGGATACTTGCTGTACATGTTATTTCCATGGGAACAAGAACGAACAAACCAGGAAAAAGTGGCTTAATGGCGCCTGGTACAGGGTGGATCACATTGCATAGTTTTGATTATTCTGATTCCTGAGGCTCTACCCTAGTTCTGCTCATAACCAAGCTGGACATGGAGCATAAAATGTTCAGCCTGAAAGAAAAAAGTCTGAAAAAAATACAACTCCCTCCTTAGGGAGCATGGCTGTAATACAAGGATGTAAGGACCGGTGAGTTTTAACTGAATGAAAGATGACCCACTCGCCTACCTGAGTCAGTGATGGAACTGGCTTCCTCCTGTATAACCCCCGGAAGGAACAATAATGGTAAATGCCAATGTTCTGTTCTCTGGCTGGCATGCAGGAGTAAGCCAGGAAACAGTGGGACTTGCCTAAGCTGAACCAATTTTGGGAGAGAATTGCATACAGGTGGGTAAGTCTAACAGGGTGGCAGAAAAGACCATTTGGGCTCTTGCCTGTAAAGAGGATTTCTATGCAAGCAGAGAGGTTTCCCCAAGTGGGACTTGAGCACCACCTAGTGGTCAAAGGCAGAAGTCTGCATGCACACGAAAGCTCATACCAATGACAAACTTAGTTGGTCTCTAAGGTGCTACTGGAAGGATTTTTTTATTTTGTTTCTCAAAATAGAATCTTCAAAACTCCTTCATTTTTCTATTATGACAAGCCAAGGAAGTAGAAACAGAATAGAGTGACAGTCAACACTAACAAGCAATAATACCGCCCTCTAAATAACAAATAACAGTAAAGACTAAAAAGCATGCATGCAGAAAGCAGACTCAGGCAACCCAAGCCATGACTGAAGGCTTCGACACATCATACTAGTTGGCAATGGCCACATGCCTTTTGTGTATCCAACTCAGTTACACAAGTTAATTAACATAGTTCATTTTACCACTCTGGTCTTGGGAAAGCTGCCCTGGAAGTTGAAGGGGTGGGCATCAGATCCAGAGCCACCACCAATTTACACAGGAGGAGCAGATAGTGAAAATACTGAAAGAGATGATAATAGTCAGGTTCCTCCACCTCACATTCCCCTCTACGTTCATCCTCATCCAGAATAAGATCAGAGGAGACAGGGTCCTGCTTGGGTAGCCTGGGATGCTTTGAGTAGTTCTGCCCTATCATGAGGGCAAGGAGAAAAAGTTTTTCCCTCTGGAGCTGAGGCTGGGAGAGTGTATGGGGGGGGATGTAAAATTATTTTTGAACAGGAGGACAGGCACACAAAGAAATTATTAATAAGAGTTAAACTAAAAGCCTGAACCAAATACTGTACAGAGTGGCAAAGGGTAGAACCAGAACCAATTTGGTGAAGGCAAAATAAAAAACAGGATTCCAAAAGTGGGTGGCCCCTGTGAAGGGCCCTTCTCTTTTGAGCAGCAATTTTGCCTTCAACCACTAAGTGGACCTCAAGTCCCACCTAAAGTGACAGCTGCATTCACAGAGTACGCAATTGCAGTAATGTGTACTGCCCAAAGGGAGCCTCAATTTATTTTTAAGAGCTTTGTAAAGGAGAAGGCTGCCCTGGTCGCTATCCTGAAAATACACTAAAGTGGGTTGGTTTGGGGGGGAAAGATCACTGAAGTAGCTCTTTATCAAGTGGAGCAAACCTGAAAGTAAATTGAGAAGAAGCCTTTGAGATTTGCAGCATCTGCTATAGGTGCCCTAACAACAAGCCAGAATGGATCTCTAACTTTCTTCCCTGTGGTAAGATGACACACACACACACACAGAAGGGGGGTGGGGAGTTGGACTTCCAGAAGGGCTCCATAAAATTTTAATGCCTGCCAGACATCCTATCTATGCCATCTCTGCTCAGAAGAGAGGAGTTACAGCAGGACATTTTTAGCACACATTACACTAAGACCAAATATTTTGTTGTTCATTGGTACACAGTCTTACGACTTCTAAAATGGATAACAACAATATGACACTCTAAAGGCACTTTTAAGGTTCCTTGTTTTCCATGGGAGAATTGAACAGTTGCTTAATGGTACAATCCTATACACTCAAAAAGAAGCCCAAGTAAGTTCAATACAACTTACTCCCATGTAAGTATGCACAGTATTTCACCCTAACACTTCTAGAGGAAGTTACTGGGAAGCAAGTAAGAATTACCAGAAAATATCAAATTAATATATACAACTAGTAAGCTGTAAAAAATTAATCATAGAAGCCACTAACACAAGGACCTCCTTTACCTGCATAAGTTCAAATATTTCTTTTTTTGTGCTTTTTGGCTCTAGAAAGAATCCATATGGGTAAGAACACTTCAGGATGCGACGAGTTTTGAGGAGTTCTTGTACTGCATCTTCAATGAATGTGGTATCTGGATAACCTCCTTCAGCTGCAAGAGAAATCCAGGCATTGCAAAGAGTACAGTATTTTGTTTCCCACTTGCTGATGTGATTACTATTTCAGCAACAGCAGAACTTATTCTAAACAGAGAATAATGTTTTGTGCAAAATCAAAATTGTTTTTCAAATCCTAATCTAGATTTCAACACTATGTCCATTGTTTGACTGCATTCAGATTTCTGCATTCACAAGCGGTATAGTCACATTAGTCCAAATTAAAAGAAATTCACATTGAAGTCCCACTGAAATTAAAAAATACAAGCATGAGCACACAGAGATTATTGGCAGTATACTCTAAAGCAGTGTTTCCCAACCAGTGTGCCTCCAGATGTTTTGGGACTACAACTCCCATCATTCCTGACCACTGGTCTTGCTAGCTAGGGATGATGGGAGTTGTAGTCCCAAAACATCTGGAGGCACACTGGTTGGGAAACACTGCTCTAAAGACTACTTCAAGCAAATGCAGGAAGGAACTTAGGGCTTCAGATGTGGTAAGAGATGCAGAAACATCTCTGAAACTTCCGTGTTCCTGCCTTCAATTGCTAGGGGCAGTTGCAATCCCATGTGAGGACATTTTGGAACTGGGCGGAGCATGCTCAGAAGCGACTTTTGATGCTGCTCTGCCCAGTTCCAAAATGGCTGCAGCACAACTTCTGGTGCGGTGGCCATTTTGGAACTGGGCACAGCAGCATCAAAAGTCACTTCTGAGCATGCTCCGCCCAGTTCCAAAATGGCGGCAGCGCTACTTCCAGTCCGATCCCTTATTTTTCAGGCAGGAACTTGGCAGGTATGAGCCAAGGATGGAAAAGCTGGGTAGGAACTAACTCCCCAAGAGAAGAGATCCTACATGAAACTGAAGTTTCTTGTTGCTTTTCAGCATCAGCACAGGCAAATGAAGAAAAGGAAGCAACAGATTGGTATCAGAGAGGAACTATATGACAAGTAGATTGGGGAAGATACTAGCTGGTACTGCAGAAAATATATCTTTATTTAGATTAGAAGACATAAAGCACATGTCATATACTGCAATATCTTGTTTGTTCACCCATTAATCAAAGTAAATCAAGCCACACAAATGCTCAGTTTGATAAGCACAAAAGCAGTGGCCAGAAATAAATTGGATTTTGAAAGGCTTTGATGTACACACATTATTCTGAGCACCCGAATGTTTCACATAAACTCAGCACACTTACGTCCACTAAGAGCTCTACTCAGTTGTTCCATCTTTTCTTTGGCTGTTTTTAGAAGGCGCTGTTCTAACTAAAAGTAAGATAAAATTTTAAAAAGTGAAGAACACTGTTTTGAACCAATAAAGCTGGAAAATAATTTTATAGAACTATTTCCAACCGTACTTGGTAACTGAGCTCATGGTTCTTAAACCTTGTGTAATAGTGCATAAATCTATCAAGTTCTTGAAATCGTTTGTGTTTCTTTTCAGCCTAGAAAATAATTACGGGAAAGATAAAAAAATTAACGATTTGCTAGTTTTATCTTAATGTAACATTTATGAGCAAAGGGAAATGGCAATCAACCATTTAAAATGTGAATAATAGAGCTTTATTCACAAGCAGCATAGTGATGAATACTGTATGAACAAATCAGCCAGCTGGAAATATACCTTAACACATCTCACAAGTCACAACTGCACTTTGGCGTTATTAAGTCAAACTCCTAAGCCAGTTTTTTTCTGCCTTACGTTGTATCCTTTGGTGGGTAACATTCCACCCAGCCACTTTCCGCTGCTTTTTCTTGTGCACCCCTCCTTCTGCCATTCTGAGGCTGCCCTCAGAAGTTTCACTGCAGGGGCATGCAAGGTATTGGTGAGGTGAAGATGCTGCTTTCTTGAAGTACATCAAGATCTTGGGAGCCTGTTGAGCTACCAGCAGCCTTGCAGCTAGGTTACACCTGTACAGGGGCATCAAGTACATACACTGGTGGCTCCACGTGGGAGTTGTATAAAGGACCGCTGGAATATGCATTATCACAGTGGCTCTAAAAGATGGTTCCCTAACCAGGGAAATTGCAGTGGCCATGTACGCAGCTCTGTAGCGAGGCAATGGTAGATACATTTGCTGGCTTTGCGTGTTGAACCACAAATCCTTATGCTACCAAGGCCACATGGGATGGGAGCAAGAAAGTGTGAAGCAGACCTAAACATTTTAAAAAAAAAACCCGCAGGGTTCCAAACATTAGGAAGCTTTTAAGGCATTTCCTAGTACAGTAGTACCTTGGTTCTCAAACTTAACCCGTTCCAGAAGTCCGTTCCAAAACCAAAGCGTTCCAAAACCAAAGTGTGCTTTCCCATAGAAAGTATTGCAAAATGGATTAATCCATTCCAGACTCTTAAAAACCCCTAAAACAGCAATTTAACATGAATTTTACTATCTAATGAGACCATTGATCCATAAAATGAAAGTAATAAACAATGTACTGCAATCACAAAATCAGTAGCTGAACTGGGTTCCACACAGTCATAAAAGCAAAGGAAAAAAAGCTACAAAAACGCAAAATAAATAGGAAAAACCGACAGACCTCAGCGTAACACTCAAAATGGAACTGTAGCACTAAAAAAGGAAGCAAAACGAAGCATGTTTGGCTTCTGAAAAAAGTTCACAAACCAGAACACTTACTTCCGTGTTTGCAGTTTTTGGGTTCCAATTTGAGTACCCAAGGCATTTGAGAACCAAGGTAGCACCATACTGGGCAACAAACAATAACAGCACTAGCAGCTGGAACGTGAGAGGCAGGGAAAGAGGACTTAACATCACTGCCACACCTCAATACACTCCTTTGGAGCTCAGCTGGTCAAACCAATTGCTCAGTGCAAGATCTTGCTGCTGCTAGTCTCCTTTGAATAAGATATGAGAGAAGACCTTGCCTCAAGATCTCTGAACTGTATTTAAGCAGCTTACTATGATCCCTTTGAGTACAGCAACACCAGCACCAGTACTGAGGACTGCTAGCTTTTATTTTATTTTATTTTATTTTGCTTTGCACTTAATAGTTATCCCCCCACCCCATCCAAAAAACTGATGCTATATTTGATATTAAGTTGATACTTATTATGAGCTGGTTTGGGTGCAGACCAGTTTTTACTCATTCTGAACCAGTAAACTGAATTCCATTGTTGTCAGATCTTCTTATAGTTCAGATTCATTCAAGATTTTCAAATTAAGATTTAGTTTGGCTCCTTTGATCCAGCTTTCAGTTTAGGTGTGGTTTAACTCCCTGACTGTTGAATTAACACATGGTAGCAAGCCACTATTTATTTCCATTTCACTTTTAATTTGCATATTGTCTTTCTATAATGCTATACGCAAGGCGGTTTACAAGCTGAAGAAACAATAAAATATACAACAAAGATAACACATCTTATAAAAATCTGATCCAATGCAATTAAGTCATAATAATTTTTTTGACAAATTATATAAATAAACAACTTATGTAGTTTCCACAGACCATGACATTTCCCCAATGCTTTCAGTCTACACAGAGGAGATAGGACCTTGTGCTGTACTTTAGGAAACAGGTACCAATCCTATGTACAGTGGAACCTTGGTTCTCAAACGCTTTGGTACTCAAACAACTTGGAACCCAAACACTGCAAACCCAGAAGTAAGTGTTCCGGTTTGCGAACTATTTTCGGAAGCCGAACGTGTTCCGGTTTGAGTGTTACTCTTCTGATTTGAGTGCCACACTCCCTTTTGAGTGTTATGCTGAGGTGACTGTGTGGAACCCCGTTCAGTTACTGATTGATTGTGTGACTGCAGTACATTGTTAATTGCTTTCATTTTATGGATCAATGGTCTCGTGTTAAATTGCTGTTTTAGGGATTGTTTTTAAAAGTCTGGAGCAGATTTTCTATGAAAAAGCGTACCTTAGTTTTGGAACAGACTTCCAGAATGGATTGTTTGATAACCAAGGTACCACTGTATATGTTTCTGGCAGCAAGCTCCAATGAACACAATGCGATTTACCATTTTCTAAATAAGCATGCACAGGATTGCATTGTCTCCAAAGCACAGAGAAAATGACACCCTTTGCCTCTTGTGCAAATTTCAGGCTCAGAGGAGAAGTGGAGATTATGTCCAACTTTATGCTGTGCTTCCAAGTCTTTCTGATGCAGAATGTGAAGTTGGAGATGAAAAATGAATGCTAGAAGAGGAGGTGTGACAGCCAAGGTGGACATATTTTTGGACCCTACTCTGGTTAGCAGTGAAATATCTGAAGTTTAAAAATCAAATGAAGTGCACAAATTAAAAATGCTTAAGAAGAAAGGCAAATATCATTACCCTTCTGTATCTCCTCAGTATTTGTTAGTTTCTTACCTCTGCTGTCATTTCCTTGGACTGTTCCTCTACATGTTGAATTACTTCATAGCGAGTACATCTGTAATAACCTCCAGTGGAAGAACTATGCTTCTTCCATTCTTCAAGGCAAATCCAACAGAAGTCATATTTACACTTGAAAAGGAAAAAGAGAGCTAATTTCTTAAACCAATTCTGTTAAAAGATTTGAAAGGAGAGCTAGAACATTAGAACAATTTGTGTTTTCATCACAGAGTTATTGAAAGGGTCTCTTGGCATTGGTTTCTCCATGTCTGCTATTTACATTAAAAAAAAGTGTGTGTTAACTGCATTCACACAATTAAAAAACTCCATGTCTAGCTTGACCCTAATTGGAACATGATTCAGATTATCTAAACGCAACCCCCATACAGTAGTTCTATGGTTAAGTGGCTTGCATAAATTTCTGTTAGTGCAGAATGCTGTTGCCAAAATCTTGACCAGTGCCAAATATTGGGATTATGCAACTACTTATGCAACAGTATCAGAGGCAGTGGATGCTTGTTGGTTTCCAAGTGCAATTCTAGGTGCTAATCATTACAGGCATACCTGTATTTCATTTCACTTTACCATGCTTTGCAGATATTGTTCATTATGAGGATGCCGTTGCAGCTGCAGGGAGCCTGTCCGCTTCAAGGGCTGGAGCCGGATTTTCCCCCTACTGCCAGCGGGCCTGGCTTAAAAGACTACAGTATAGTGTAACATAACTTTTATGTGTACTGGGAAACCAAATAAATTATGTGACTCGACTCACTTTATTGTGATATTCAAACCTGCAGTATCTCTGAGGTATGCTTGCACTTTTAAAGCCCTACCTGAAGACATATCTTTTTCAACAGGTTTTCTGAATTTACAGCTGATTAGACTGCAATGCATTTTTAAAAAAATCATGGCAGCTCTGGTTTATATGCTGTTTTAATGCTGTATGCTATTTTGTTGTATTGTTGAATTTTAAATGATTATATAATTTTTAGATCTGTTTTGGTTAGCTGCTTGAAACATCTATGTTTGGAGAGGAAAGTGGATAATAGGAATTTAATAATGAAGGTTCATAGCCAACTAAGTTTTACTGAGAGTTGACCTACTTAAATTAACTTGGGTACATGAATTTCAGTGGGTCTACTCTGAGTATGACTAGCATGGGATACAACCCGAAATAAATTAATACATCAGATAATGCTTCTTGTCAAAAAGAACTTAGGGTGCTATGGATGTTACCTGTTAAAAAAGTGAAGACTGCAAGAAAAACTACTTTCTCACATCGAGCAATCAACACAAAGGCAGTTCTTTTGATAAAGCAAAATACTGATCAGCAAAATACTGATCTGAAGAAGTGTGCATGCACACGAAAGCTCATACCAAAATATAAACTTAGTTGGTCTTTAAGGTGCTACTGAAGAAATTTTTTTATTTTACTGATCAGCAGGGAGGCTGGGAGAAGAAAGGGAAGCTCCCAGGTGAGAACTGGAAGGTGCACCCCTTTCTGTGCGAGACAAGGTTTAAGACCTACCTTTGAGAGAAGACTTTGCATTTTCTTTTTCTCTTTTTCTTTTCATTAGATTAGTTTGTTTTTTATTGTGTTGTTTTATGAAAAAGCTTCAATAAAATTTCATGAGAAAAACAAACAAAATACTGATCACCAGAGTGGATATCGTGGACTTTTAAAGACATTACATGAAGTAAATTTATACTTATATTTATAAGAACTATAGCATTATTTTGACTCTTTGCTTACTTTTGCACACTGCATATGATTGCAGCCTTCGTTCTTCTGAATTGGGGATTTGCAATTGGCACATGGTTTAGAGTTTGTGAGTAACCATAAGCAGTTGGCAGCATCTTCATAAGCCTCACTAACTCCCACAACTGTGAAAAAGGAAAAAAAATAACGTTAAGGTTTTGTACATGTAATAGTGTGTTAATAGCAAGTTCATAATTGCATTTTCTAAATTTTCTGAGTATGTAATTAGGCTATTTTTAAATACACTGTAACTCATCCTGAGCACTTATTATAGGGTGAAAAAGATTTTCAAATTTCTTCATAAGCCAGTGTTATAGGACCAGTACTACAAATATCCACAACAAATGCTAAAAATAATGCACATTCCAAAGGTTAGATGCACACACATTTTCACTGCCAGCTTTTGCAATATCTATTTATAAATTTGCCCACTAATTATAAACAAGCTGTAATTTCCATAAAACATCCCACAAAATTAAAGTGTACTAATCACTGCAACTCCCAGCAAGGAACAGTATACTTTGCAGATTAATAAGGAGTAGTTGAAATGTTGCATTCCCCTTACATTTTATTTTCACATGCCCTCAATTTCTTAGAAATTACTCGTACCCTAAACAATCAAGTCTACAACATGTTTATTTCATCATTCTTATTAAACACCTGTCCTTTACCCTAAGGTCCCAGGGCAGATCACAACAATTTAAAATACAACATTAGAAACAGTTTATAATAAATTACAACCACAGGAATAGGTCAAGTGTCATAGGTCAGAGTAAAGAGTGTTGTTTGGTGTGATTATGGATTTTAAGTCTACACTTCTCAAAAACATAAACTCAGTGCTCTCAGTTATGAAGCTCAGCTTCCCCAAAGATGGAAATGTACAACCATACTCCACAGGGAACTCTGTCCAACCTGTCAAAATTCAGTTCAAATTCTTTGCTGTTTACCTGTGCATTATTAATGCCATTTCATTTTAGACAGGTTTAAGGAACTACAGTTTCTCTGCATCACTTACATCATCTGACTTAGGAGACAGACTATGGGTCTATCTAGCTCACCATTTCCCATGCAAAGGAGCAATGGCTGCCCAGGGTTTCAGGCTGGGTTTCTCCCAGTCCTACCTGGGGATAACAGGGATTGAACCTCAGACCTTCTGCACACAAAGCAGCTCTTGCTGCTCTTGTCCACACTCCCCTTAGGAGGCCAAGCTGCCCATTGTGCAAATCATAATTTAATATACTGTAATAAATAATAACACAGAATTTCTACAAATTAACAAAAATACCATAATGGCCATTCTTACGCTCTTCCGGTTTCATTTCTGTTATCTTCTGCAGCCAGTTCTTCCATGTTTCACAGTCACAGGGTTCATGTGCTTCACCTAAACACTCCCTGAAAAATTGATCCAAGGCTTTAATAAGCTGAAGATTAAACTTGCTCTATTTATTATTATTATTTACTGTGGATTCAAGAATACTAGTTCTTAATTCGGGAAGAAAAAAATCAGATAATATGTTTTGCTAACATGACTAGGTATTTCATAGCTGACAGCACTACGGAAGAACAAATCAGAAACAATACCCCAAGGCATAAATGGTGTAAAATATATAAACCTCAATAACTTGCAGTGGAATTTAGGTGCATAATTGCAAAGTGCACTTTGAAGTCTCCCTTATGTAATTTAAACTGTTGACTGTAGTTATGATTCAATTTAGCAATCCACTTAGTCTTGAGTTGAGTCTTGATTTATATTAACAGTACTGTACTCTCTTCTGTCTCTTTATCTCTCACACAGAGTTGCATTCTTTTATGAATACAGGCCAAACCACTATGAATCAGGATTCTCAAGTCCTGCTCAAGGCTTTCTGAGTCATGTGTAGAACACATTACTATATATGTTTACCTTTTCCTCAAACACTTCATAGTGGCAGAATGTGAGGATCTTTCTGCACTACACATGCAGCATTCTGTACAGGAAGATGTACTTAAAAGTAGGCTAATAACTCAGATATTTTAGGGCTGCAAGTGCTGGGAGTAGAGGCATTGCAATGGCCAGAAATAGGCATTTTGACTCAATCTCACTTTGACACTAGGCCACACTATATCAGATGGGAGGCTGTCCCTAGAATATCACCATGTGTACTGCCTAACAGCAAATGTCAAGCTGGAGAAGAGTTGGAGGGTTTTTGAAAGGGCTCTGGCATTAATATTGCAATAACATTATAAATCGTTGAAGTGCTTTATAAAGATAACAGAATATCTGTCACAACCTTTAATAGCTTAAAAAGGAAGTGTCTTCTGTAACTAGGGTAAATGTCACTTATTGAAACACTATTTTCTGACTGATGAGAACATGCATTTGTCAAAAATAGGGACAGTCACTGAATTTATCATCTCTACTCCACCTGCCATTTAATTGAATAGGGACTAACATCAGGAACTGAGATTTCCACGGAGGACAACCCCATGAGCTTATTTCATTATTATTCCTAGTTTTCAAAGAAGCAATCAAATTTCTGGAGCAGAAGATGCATCGTTTCCAGATGGCGCCTGGGTGTAGATGTGTCAATATGATTTCCAGATTGGTCACGACTCGCTCTTTTTTACGGGAAATACAGCAAAATAGCTTCAGACATCTGCCACACATCCAACATACAAAAAACAGAACAACTAAAAATAGCATCATTTCAGAATTATAGGTTTATGGAGGAACCTGCTGTATTGCAGGATGCAAGGAATTTTCTCTGGATCTAATAATGAAGAGTCTTCTAAAATGCTCTTTGTTAAGTGAAAGAATGGTCACAAATGCCAGAGCGAAAAAAGGGGGGGAAAGTAGAAAGGAAAAATATAACATTCTGTCACATCAGAAGTAATAAAAATCAGCTATAGGTGCTCCTTCTTCACCTCTGAATTTATGTTAGAATAGAAGTCTATATATAAATATATATCTCATATACACACAGAAATTATCCATCCCCCCGCCCCGAAAAAGCAGGACTATGTGTACTTAAGCTCACCCTGAAAGGATCAATTAGCTTATTTTCCATTACTGTATTATTATTGGACAACTATACTCTTTTTGCAAAAGATTTATACCCCCTTCAATGTAATCTTGAATTTTAAAAGACCAAAAAGTGCTTTTGAGCTAGTAAAATGCTTATTGGTTTGGGAGTCCGAATATAAAAAGAGAATTGAAAAACTGAGAATAGGATTTCACAATGTGAGCACAAAGATCTATATGAAACCAAAGACGAATTTCCCACAAATGGTAATTATTTTAAGGCTTGTACATGGACTGTACAGCACTGTTTCAATTTTTTAAAAGATCAGCAATCATGTTTAAATCATGTACAGTACAAGAAAGCATTACTAACCAGCAGAAGAGATGCCCTTTCCCACAGTCCACAGCGGGAGCTCTTAGCAATGGGAAACTAAGTGCTTCTGAACCTGTTGTATTTGACCCTTGTCTTGTTAGCCTGACCGCTCTCTCACAAGCTGGTGTAGGACACCATTTAATAGAAGGATTATTTTCAACAAAGGCCTGAAAACAAAAGGAGGGAGATAGAAATTAGTTGCCATTTTCAATCAGGACTTTTAAACTGATATAAAGCTCAATTTGATGGTGTAAAACTCTGCTGTTTAGAACAGGTGTAGGCCTTAAAATAGGTATAAAAGATAATCATTTTATCCATTATACAATTTCAGTTATTTGCTATAGCAACATGTAAAGCTCAGCCAAGAACTTTATTTGGAACATTCATGTATTTTTTAATGGAAAAGCTTACAAAACAAGCCAGATGAGGGAGGCACTGGTGCATTGCGAGGGCCTAACTGTTCCTAGTAAGATTATAACATTTAGAATTGGGGAATAAATTTAGATATGGAGAGCAATATAACTATATCTCAATTGGGGCTGAATACTAATGGGAAAACGACTTGTAGTCCTTAGATGCAATGTCACTGAAGTGTCAGATGTGGTGGGTTGAAAAAATTGCAAACTGTTTAATCATATGAGGAGCCACAACTGGTACATACAGCAAGCATTTAAGAGGAGTGTTGACTTACGAAAAAAGGTTTGCAATAGTCCATACTTTTTTTAACTTTTTTTTTACTGGAATAGGATCTTTTTGGCTTGAATAAAGATAGTGGCTAAGTGAAAATGTGACCTTTCTCCCAGTAAGCTACCATCACTTTGGGCAACAGCTATCAGGAAAACATTTGTTATAATTTGTATTTAACAAAACAAAAAAACAAATGATAATATTCCTTAAAATAGTTGTCCATAATACTAGATGCATTTCTTTCTAAGAGTATTTTTAATAATGTCAGAATAATCAGCTCAGATGGATACTTTAGACACATGCCGCTGGCAGTTTACCTTAATGTCAAATTGTAGGTAACGTTTGTCCATCTCCTTGGAAACCACACCTTCAATGATCTCCACTGGAACAAGCTGGAAACAATCATATGCTGGGCAAAAAATATTGTGGGCTTCACCCTCTTGAATCTTCATATTCAAAAATCTGTTAAAATGTTCATCAGGTTTGAGCATGAAATATTAACTCCACCAAAATTAGGGAGCAAAAATTAACCTATTAAGGCCTACACCTCGCAGGTAAGTAAAGAGAGATTATGACTACCTTACAAACTCTGCAAAATATTCGGGAAGGCTCTGAGTCAGCAACTCCACAGAGCATTCTACAATATCAAACAGAACAGGGAAGCCTCTGAGCATGTGGGCACACAGTGGAGTATCAAAATGAATGATCTAAAATATATTGAAAGGGTTTACTTTTAGCAGCCCTTTACTGATTTGTGTGGGGTGCATAGCATGAGTCAAAAAGTACCATATCACATTAAGAAGTGGAATGTTTTGGTCAGGGAAAGCTGACAGATTGAACTGTGGGTCTGCCATTTTTGTCTCAAGGATAAACTAGAATAGAAACTGTGACTTAGTAGCTGTGACTTAATCTCGCCATGCTAAGGTGGATAGGGTTTCTGTCCAAAGAAACTCTCCCCACGTGCATAACGGAACTGCATTAAGTTTAACTTTAATAATACAAGATAACAGCATCTCATGGCCAGATTATGTCCAGATTTTCTCTTTGGGCTTCTTTTCTCAGCTAAGTCAGACTTTATAAGGGACAGTCAACTCCTTAGCATCCTTTGGATTACAGAAACAGAACTGGTCCTGCAAGGGCTGCAAAATGTCCCAGAAAGTGGTTCTGAGGCACATTGCAAAATCATAGAATTGTTGGGTTGGAACAGACATCATCATAGTAAATACTGTGACTTCCACATTCCCCGTTTCATGCCCAGTAGCTTTAATATTTCATAGCTTCAAATCTACTTCAGACTCATACCAGATCAAAGACAGAAGACACACAATCTTTGCTTAATTTTTAAAAATGTTTCCATTCTGGGGCATCTCTAATTTTTAACGACAGCCAGCATCTAAAATGGAAATTAAATTGTCTTTGGAATCGAATCCTAGGGACATGAACAAACCAACATTAAAAATAAATCAAGACATATTTATTACTAGTTTACTAAGTAGGATAATTCCCCCCCCCCCGGTAGAGACAATTTTTATATAAAAATGTCTAAATATATACTTACGCTTCCCAGCATGCTCTACAGAACTCATGTCCACAAGGCATATCCACTGGGTCTTCAAATACAGAAATGTTACACATGCAAATTTCACACTGTAGATAAAAGAATAAAATTATTTTAAAAAATATTTCGAATACTATATAATAGGGATGATTAACTTGTAGCCTGTACAGCCTTCTTTTTTACAAAATAAAACCTAAACAGTATGTATTAGAGAAGTGTTGTTGTTTTTTAAGTTAATTGATCACTTGAGTGGGCCCGTTGTAATGTCAAGATGCCAAGTTGGACAATTGTCAACATAACAAAAATATCCATTGGTTAGTCACTTACACCTCATATTTGTTCAGAAATAAAGGACTACTTCAGGCATCCCCAAACTTCGGCCCTCCAGATGTTTTGGACTACAATTTCCATCTTCCCCGACCACTGGTCCCGTTAGCTAGGGATCATGGGAGTTGCAGGCCAAAACATCTGGAGGGCCGCAGTTTGGGGATGCCTGCACTACTTGGAAATCATGTAATTAAGGCATATTAATCCAAACCAAGATGTCTGGGAGTAAAATTACACCTGCAGTGCATTTTTTTTGTTGCAGAACTTACTCAGAAAAAGACCTGCAACATGGTCTTTGAATCTATAATACTGTAACCCAAAAAGCAATAAACAATGTCCTCGAATTTCAATCACTTACCATTTTTATTTTTATTTCTGAGCACAGAAAGTGCCTGGAATGGAAAAAGAACCTCAGGACTACCAACTGAATTGTGCATGTGGAGTGTTTTTTTATCGTCAGAGCCCATGTAATATACAGGGACAAACAAAAAAACAACAACAACCTTATCCTGTGATATAACTGTCCAGAGTTTTATTTTTGAAGCCAAGGAAACACTGGAATCTAAAATATCCCAAGAATCCCCCCCCCCCAGATTTGAGAAAGGAGTGTAGGGGGCAATATCACAAAATTGCTTTTGTTACTACAGTGGTACCTCGCAAGACGAAATTAATTTGTTCCATGAGTCGTTTTGTGTTGCGATAATTTCGTCTTGCGAAGCATGGTTTCCCATAGGAATGCATTGAAATTTAATTCATGCATTCCTATGGGGAAAAAAAGAAGCGCAAAAAAAAGGCAGCGACTCACCTGCCACGGCCAGAAGTCTTCAAGGCTCTGGGGAGGGGGAAGCAGGAGGAGGGCCAGGGCTCTGGAAGGAGTCCAGAAGCCATTTACAGAGATGGGAGAAAGCAAGGCCGGAGTTGCAGGGTCTCCTCCCGCTTCAGCCTCTGCTCCTTCAGGTGCCGCTGCTGTTCCTGCAAAGGGCCGCCTGGAGAGCCCCGCTGCTGCTCCTGCTGGAGCCGCGGAGGCTGCCGAGGAGGGCAAGGCTGGAGCTGCGGAGGCCGCCAAGGGCAAGGCTGGAGCTGCGGAGGCCGCCAAGGGCAAGGCTGGAGCTGCGGAGGCCGCCAAGGGCAAGGCCGGAGCCGCGGAGGCCGCCATGAGCGTCGCGCCGCCGCAGGAGGCAGAAGCGGCGGCCGTGGACGTCACCGGCGGAGTCCTAAAGGTAAGCGGCGGCGGCTTCCCTTCCCCTCGCGAGGCTGCTTCGTCTTGCAAAGCACAGCCTTAGATGGCTTCGTTTTGCAAGTTGTCCAAAAAATCAAAAAATGCTTTCGTTGTGATTTTTTTCGTTGCGCGGGGTGTTCGTCTTGCGGGGTACCACTGTATAAGCAATAGAAGTATTCCATATTGCAAAAAAGTCACCTGACACCTTGTTTTCTTATAATGTTCAGCTGATGGCTGAGTTTCTCTGCTATGGCAATATCACAATTTACTGCACCATAGATCAGGAATGGGGACCCTCATGCCCAGGGGCCCCAAACAGTCCTCCAGGTCTCTCTATTTGCTCTCAAGTTTCTCACCACACACCCAATAGGTCACACACTCTCCCAATAGATAACTCTTCTCCACACGCCACATCTCTCACAAACATTGTTTTCTACCCTCATTGTGCGTTATTGCCTTGCTGGAATGTATCCTTGGACACAGATAATTCTTCTTGCTTGCGAAAGAGGGGTATATGAATAAATTAACATTTCCTGCTCCACCCACTTCTGCTTTTGGCCCTGCATGTTGGTCTCGGGTCCTGCTACAGAATGGTCCCATCATTTTCTCAATCAAACTGATTCATTTTCTCAAACAAACTGATTCAGAGAAGCAAACTTATTTGCCATTCTTCTGAAACAACCCAAATGGATATTATTACCCCAAAATACACTAGAATTTAGCACGCGGAAGGGGAATGTTCCCCAAATCATTTGTGTTATGTTACTGCTAATTTACCCCTGGCTGATGAGATACACACACACACAGTGGCATGAAAGGACAGCATATAAACGTCCCTATAAATAAAATAAATGCAAATGTGTTTAGCATTGCTCTCGTGAGCCGATTCATATATAGAGTTGCTATTTTTCACCTCCACAAATCAGACACCATTTGTGAAAATCGCATTAAGTGGGAAGCACCCTCTATATGCCCCTTTTACCTGTTCTCCAGCTCTCTCTCTTCAACTAGAGTCGAAGCTCTGAGGCTGGCTGGAAGCTGGAGGATACTGGCGTCAGCTGCTGGGAAGGGAGGCTAAACAGCCTAAACAAAGTTCCGCTTCACCTCTGGTTTCTTTGGGGCTTCTTTCGCCCTCACTGAAGTCTTTTTTGGGCTCTATGGAGGGTCTCCTCATGAGCCACAAGGGCTCTTCAGCTCTTTCCCACCATTTCTTGGTTTGAATCTATTTCCTGACGCCACACATATAAGCAGCTGGACACAAGTCAATCACAGGTTTTTTTGGGGGGGGGGGCTGTATTAATATGCATATAATGATGTCTGATTGGTGAAGGCAAGAAATAGCAACTCTATATGAATTATTCTTTTACAAGTCAGCTCACACGAGCAATATTAAACACATCTTTTATTTATAGGAACATTTATAGGCTGCCCTTTTGTACGCCTGTAAATATATCTATATATAGCATCAGCTGGAGAAACTGATAATAACTGGAAACATAGTAGGTGTGGAGCGATAATTTTGTGGGAGTGATCCTGGGTTGATGTCGGCAAGCCGCATCAAGCCTGGCAGGAGAGCTGTCAAATGTAAAAGGTTATCGCGTGCAATGTTGGCAAGCCACAATGTACGTCGGTATTAGCATACACGCATCTATGGGTTAGGTCATTGGGACAGAGCAGGTCACCACAGGACTGGGCAGAGGTGGAGAGAACAGGATGGAACTGGTTTGGGCAAGTTATAACAAGGGAAGCAGGTCCAAGCCACAGAGGTTGAACCCAGGTCAGGGGGAAAACAATGGAATGGGGAGGAGGTTTTGGGAGGCTAGCAGCAGTCACAAGATTGAGGGGAGGGGGATGTGTAAAGAGTGCACATGTGACAAGGAGGTGTTTGAGGGATACGTGAGGATCAGGCACTTCCCTTATGGAGGGAAAACTGGGTGTTGGCAGGATGTGACACATGGGGAAGTTCCACCTTTTCTGGGATGTCCTGGCTGTCATTGGAGGAAGACTGCACTGGTTGTTAATGATTTACTTGGTTACAAAATTTCAATAAAAGGGGGATCCTGCTTTTGCTCTGGGTCACCCCCGGAATATACTACCTTTGTGTTGCGTCTTGTTTGCCACCTCAACATTGGTGGCGACCCTGACGCGATCGCCCTATTCATAAGAGACTGAGATAGTCTGGATCCTCAGCGCAGCGCGCTCAACGTGAGTATGGGACAACAGGAATCAGCTCAGCGACTGCAGCACGCGGAAGAGTTGAAGGGGCTTATAGAAGCCTCTGGTCAGGTAGTGCCTAGTGTGGAAGCACTAGTGGAATTATTGGAGGATATAGAGAGCTATTGCCCATCCTACCCGGAAGCGGGCTCTTTGAATCTGCGGGATTGGGAGAGAGTAGGCACAGTGTTGTTGTCCTCCCCCCCCCCAGCCCCCATAGCGACTGTGTTGTTGTGGCAAAGGTGTAGAGACGCGATAGCAAAGGTAGGGATTGCATTGGGATCTAACCGAAAGAGATCAGTAACCAGCAATCAGGGACCATCCCTGCCCGATTCTCGGCTCCAAGGGGAGAAGGTTAAAACTTCTCCAGTTTCAGCCCCTAAGGCAAAAACAGCTACAGTAGCTGCTAATGCAGATACAGCAGGGGTTCAGGATGTTGATTCTGTAGGCTCTCCATTGGCCTCTGAAAAGGCGATGGTGAGTGTGGTGTGTCAAGGATTTCAGATGGAGAGAGATAAGGGAGCTTTGACTAATGAGGAGTTAGAAGCGGGAATGCAAGCTTTCCCTGTAACTCAGGTTGTTAAGGTCCAGGGACAGGTTCAGTACAATTGGTCTTCTTTGTCGTTTCAGATTATGAGGGAACTTAGAAAGAGTCTGAAAGAGACTGGGTTATGCTCCACTTTTACATTGGGGTTGCTTAAAAGTGTCAGTAATTCTTATGACTTGATACCCCAGGACTGGAAGGAACAGCAGAAAGGAACGTTGGCAGGACTTCCTGCCTTCCTCCTCGCTGCTTACTTAAATGTCTTCCGTGCCTCAAACTGTGTTGCCGGCTCCTGTGCTGTAGAGCATGCTGGAGACTGGGTGATTTTGAGTGAGCTGAAAAGGGCTCTCTTTGCGAAGGCCAACAGCATTAAGCTCACAATGCCTGAGCAAATGTTTCCTTTTAATCCAGGAAGGTGAGAAGCTTTGATCTGCATTCCTTTCCTTGAGGTAGTTTAAATGGTTAATAGATATCTGGCTGTGTCTTCTCAAATTGCTTAAGGCTCTCTTTAAAAACAGAGGAGCCTGCCTATTGTCATTTTGCAGTTTTTCAGTCTGCTTAAAGTAGCCAGTTCAGACTGAAAACCTAAAATATCTGCAGCTGATTGTTTCTGAAGAAAATACCTTTTTTCTCCTCACTAATGTGAATGAAGGATTATGTTTTCTCTCCCCATGCCAGCTTTATTGTCTTTTCTGAAGGGTTCAGTGCAAATCATTCTGCTTGCTTGTTGGTTGTACTGTACTACAAATTCTTTCCCCTCCTTTTCTAATGCATGGTTGCCCTATACCCACTTAGGTATTAATAGGTTTAGATTTGGTTAAAGAATGGGGATTGCTGGAAAACTCACTGTTTACATTTGTTTTCAAGTGCCACCCAATTCATTACCAGTAGCCCAATTCCAGAGGATTTCACTGCTTGCATTAAATGAGTCTCCAATTGTAGAATTGGTAGTTGATTTCCCATTTATAGGTGTGAACATGGAAATCTTACCTCTTCCTCTGTGTAGTCTAGTTAAATCTGATTTCTATTTCTGTGTAAGAAATTTACTTCTGATTACTCCTTATAGAATTTTTCCTTTTCAGGTTCTGATTAAAATTCATTTTCAGTAGGAATTCCAGTAACACTGCATTTGTTAGATGAATGTTTTTCCCCTCCAAGACTTATTTCTTTATTTTAGCACTGGGTGAGCTTTTATCATATCTGGAGATGTGTTTAAATCCTACTTCTCTCTGTGTGTGAGAGTTGGCTCATTGTTTTCCTTTCGCAGGTTTGCCCTCTGCACATGCTCAAGCGAGTACCAGTTAACTGTGATTTTTCTCTGAAGGAAGTTCCAGGAACAAGCTTGTTTGATTAATAATATTTCTTACCTACAGGAGTCATTGTCTCGTGATGTTTATTTTTTTTGATTGTACGATTTTTCTTTTATCAGCTATCAAACACCTAACTATTTTATGTTTCCTTCTTTCTAAGATGGTTGGATTTTTCTTAGATACAGCAGGTTCTAGGCCTTTACATGAACATTCTTAATTCAGTTGTAGTTTGGGATTAAATTGGTGCAGATAGTTGGATTTTCTGTGTTGGCTTGACAGTATTCATTTCTTCCTTAATTGCTGAAGTATATAGATGCAGCTTAGCCAAACAGTTTATAAGGTATTTTTCAGTTCATTTCTGTAGGGTATGTGAATGCATAACAACCTATTAACATTTTTCTTCAATTTAGCACTTTTTGCATACTTTATTTTAATTGTATACTCTCATCATTTTGAAAGGCATGGGACCTCTGCTTTGATTTCTCCTTTGTGTACTTTCTAGGGATTCGTCCTGCAATAGTGCTTGGGTTTTCTTTTTCTCTTAAAGGTTAGATTCTTGGACTTTCCTATGATCTTCCAGGCCTCAAATTCTATTGAAGATTAAACAGCACTGTTTAACTTTTCTACAGAGAATGCGTGTACCATTCCAACGATGGTTTTCTCATTTTTCTGACCTACATCAGTCCATTCAAAAGCATGGATGCTCTTCATTTGAATATCTTTTGTACTTTATTGCCTATTTCTTTGGTTCTGCTTTTAGGAATTTGCTCAACAGAGAATTTGATATTCTGCAGCCAGGAGAACCTGTAATTGGAGTCTTTCAGCATTTAAGAATACTTATATTTTTCATTGCCTCTTTCCAGACTTCCCTCCGCTTTTAATGTTTATAGAGGCAGGAATTCACTAGCCCAAACTGTATCTCAACATCTTAGCATAAGGTTCTGTGGGGACTGCAAAACACAGGAGCATTGCAGGATTACATGCTATTGTTGCTATGCACAGTCTCAGGGCTTTGTCTCTTAGAGTAAGTCTCTTGCCAAACACAAACAAAAAAGGAGGAATACCTATGGGTCTTCGGTATTATTTGGGTCTTCAGTATTATTTATATTAAATCACATTTCACATTAAATTTAAATCATTTTGAATATTTAAAAACACATGGGGGAGGGGTTTCGCAGCTGTGTTTGATTCCACAGGAAAAGCGATTTGGGTCCCTGCGAGGTGTGTCAAGCCCTGGAAAGATGGCGTGGCGACGAGGTCTGAATCCACCGCTGTCCAGTCTTCAGGATCCAGTTCCGGACTTGGCGTCACTCAGATTCAGGATGCGCACAGGGATCGGGACCGGGCTCCGCGACAGCATCACCAGCCGACGTGGGGGACAATTAAAGCGCTGTCCTCGCAAGCTGTCATTCTGCTCCAGGCACATGGCATGGACCTTACGCCAAACAATCTTTTGCTCACTGCCTTTTCCTGTCTTGCTGCAAACTCTGAGAGACTGCGCACTAGCAATGATCCGCGGGCGCAATAAGGACAGTGAGAACTCTGATTAAAAGTTTGCATAAGAAGTCTTCCTTCCGTTGAAGGATACAGTTAATTTCGTTTCAACGTTTGAAAAGGTTTTTAGGCTATTGAGCCCTCGCAAGTTGAGAGACTGAGCTTTCTTGCAGCTGCTACATTTAAGAGACTGTTACAGTATTCTATTTAAGTTACTTGTAATCTTTTCTACGATAGGAAGGTTGGATACAATGTTATTTATGTTTTATACTAAGGTTTACATGTTGCAAGGTGTGGAATGTTTACTGCTAAGAGGTTTTGGTTTTGACAGCCCATGCCCATAAAAGCGGCAACTGTTTCATTCTTTGGAAAGGTGGATACAGTATGCACAAGCACACACTCACCCCATTAGTCCCAGTTGTACATTTTAATAAAACTAAGAAAGGGGAGATGTGGGAGTGATCCTGGGTTGATGTCGGCAAGCCGCATCAAGCCTGGCAGGAGAGCTGTCAAATGTAAAAGGTTATCGCGTGCAATGCTGGCAAGCCACAATGTACGTCGGTATTAGCATACACGCATCTATGGGTTAGGTCATTGGGACAGAGCAGGTCACCACAGGACTGGGCAGAGGTGGAGAGAACAGGATGGAACTGGTTTGGGCAAGTTATAACAAGGGAAGCAGGTCCAAGCCAGAGAGGTTGAACCCAGGTCAGGGGGAAAACAATGGAATGGGGAGGAGGTTTTGGGAGGCTAGCAGCAGTCACAAGATTGAGGGGAGGGGGATGTGTAAAGAGTGCACATGTGACAAGGAGGTGTTTGAGGGATACGTGAGGATCAGGCACTTCCCTTATGGAGGGAAAACTGGGTGTTGGCAGGATGTGACACATGGGGAAGTTCCACCTTTTCTGGGATGTCCTGGCTGTCATTGGAGGAAGACTGCACTGATTGTTAATGATTTACTTGGTTACAAAATTTCAATAAAAGGGGGCTCCTGCTTTTGCTCTGGGTCACCCCCGGAATATACTACCTTTGTGTTGCGTCTTGTTTGCCACCTCGACAAATTTAAGCCTTTCCTGCTGCTGCTGTACTGAGAAAAATCCCTATTGGGCGGGAAGGGGGGGTTGGTTCCTTCATTGACATCAATGGGTAATTTCCTCCAAAGCATACACCAGCTTCAGAGGGATTTCCCCCCTCAGGTCCACATCAGGGGAGAAAGGGTTAAATTATCCCTGCATGCCTGCTTTGTTCCTAGGAATTATCACCTCTCACCTATTTGCATTTTTAAAAACCTGTACATAAAATACAAGGACAAATATAATATCACATTTAGTTTGGCCCTCAGTTCAACACAAAGGATAACATTTGCCAACAACTTCTCCTAACTTTTCCTCCAATTTCCGTAGGGGTGGTACAAAACCTTCACTGTACATTAAAAATAGTGATACAGAAAGTATATGCTATAATACACACACATACAATAAAATCCCTGTGGTGCCACATTTAAATAATTAGGTTAAAATCAGATAAATAGCAACCTAACTATGACAACAAAGTAAATATTGAAACAACCTAGTCTACTCTTTTCTTTTTTAAAAAAGAAAGAACTATCTTGATCATTGCGCACAAATCTGTTCCAGCTACAGTTACTGCTGTAGAATCTTTTTTAAAAAGAGACTGTTTTTCAAAAGAGCTTTTCCAATAATTATAAAAGACCTTTCGTATATTAAAGCTATGTTGATCTTATAGACTGGTGCAAACAAACCTACATAGTGAGGTTCCGTATAATCTATCAGGGTATTAGTGGGTTGACCTTTAAAATGTAGACAAAGAGAATGTTGTTTCCTAAGTTGGGGGAAATGACAGGAAGCAGGGCAGAGAGAGTTTCAGTATGGTTAAGGAACAAAATATAACAGAAGTGAAAAATCTAGAAATTTCCACACAACACACTGTTAGCAATTTCAATTTTCCAACACACACTTTATATAATTTCATGCAATCTGAGCTACAGAATGCACAATAACTTAACAACCTCAATTTCTTACACAAACTGTCACCTCTCAACCATCTTACCAGAGATGGAACAAAATGCTTTACACTGTTGTTCACACAGATGTGGAGAGCACAAAGAGACAGTTAATCCAATGTCGTTTTAAAATTGCTAAATGACGATTTCCTATCTGGCACCTCTCTTTCCCTCTCTTGACAGTACAGGCTGGGATCCAAGGCACAACAATACTGCTTCTGCATGCCTAATAGAGGTTTGAGGAGCTTCTATTTCTCAAACAGCACTCATCATGCAATGTTGCAAGCCATATTTGAAACTAATGCATTTTTAAAAAGTTTCTGATATGGCAAGAGATCTGCAGTTCACAGAAAAGCTGTTTAAGAAAGACATATGTAAGCTCTTGGGGGTGCTTAATAGCTCTCTGGATCATAGCCATACTCTTATTGATGGCAATAATTGAGTACATTTTAAAATTGTTTTAAACTGAGTATGTTGAATGATACACTATACATAGCAAAAGTAGGTCTTCATAGGATACCTTTGTGCATATGTTTCCTTTTTGCCTAATATCATTATTATCTAATGGAAGTCCACACAATTATGGGAAGGAGAAGGGTTTGCCTCTACGATGGCATTAAGAACGGAGGGCCATAAAATCACTTGAAAAGGGATTGACTCCTTGGGCTTGCCAAGCTGCTGTAATGGTCATCGGGAAACTAATGCTGCCACCAAAGGAGAAGTTGGGACTTAATGCAAAAAAGGCAAACCGTACGTGGAGAAGGTTGATAGCAACCTAGTTCTGGACAAAGTGGAATAGAACCTTCTACCACCAATAAGGAGTCATATTGCTTCACAGTGTGAGCACAATACCCTTCAAACTACCTGAAAACACTAATCAGTAGAAAAAACTTATTTCTCTTGTAAACAAGAGTGGCAAAATACCAAATTTAACAAAACATATTAAGGAAAATCAACATCTGATTCTTTTATAAGCTGGGAAAATCATATTGCTGAAAAATCAGTAATAGTTTTGCAGCCCAGAAATGTTGCAGGAGTGCAACTTTTAAACTTTCAACCAATTTCTTTATAACAATTATTCACACAAAATATATTCTTGTTCCAGAAGCAGTAAGTTATCACTAGAATTAAACGTTTTTGGGGATGCACACACACACTCCCACACCAGTATATATCACCCTTCATACCATAGCTGTCTCAATGTCCCCTGGCGAGAGGCTGATTTCATCTGGGGAGGTGATAGAAGAGCGAGTTGTCCGAGGAGTTCTTGGTGAAGGAAGTGTGTCCCAGGCATTATATCCACTTGGAGGTGGAGTTGGCATCTGAATACCTGAACGTTGGCAGCAGTTCTCAGGATTAGACATCCAAGCTTCAAGTAACTTCTCCCTGTCCCAGTCTTAAAATAAAACCAGAAAGTGTTAAAAAGGAACATGGAAATGATTTGGTGATGATGTGTCTGCTTATGATTATATTTATGAGTAAAATCACTGCAGAATAGAGGTAGTCAACCTGTGGCCATCCAGATGCTGTTGATCCCATCATTCCTGGCCAAGGTTCCTGACAGCCTATCCGTTTGCATTTATAGTACACTATGTATTCTTTTTATTCCTATTCTTTTTATGTCCACTGGAAGGACAGATCATGAAGATGAGGCTCCAATACTTTGGCCACCTCATGAGAAGAGAAGACTCCCTGGAAAAGACCCTGATGTTGGGAAAGATTGAGGGCACAAGGAGAAGGGGACGACAGAGGACAAGATGGTTGGACAGTGTTCTCGAAGCTACGAACATGAGTTTGACCAAACTGCGGGAGGCAGTGGAAGACAGGAGTGCCTGGCGTGCTATGGTCCATGGGGTCACGAAGAGTCGGACACGACTAAATGACTAAACAACAACAAATTCTTTTTATTATGAAAGCACATATTTACATATAAGAAATGTTAATACTTTTGGTCAAGATTTGTTATTAAAATTGGCTGAATGTTATATAGTTTCCTGATTACCATGGGCTCGCAGCAGAGCTTCTGCAGTAAACAATGGAGCCTGAAGCATGTCAGCAGATTCTACTATCAGCATATCTTTGAGCCTTCGCAGGTCCTGAGGTCTTAGTCCTTCATACGGCTGTGAAAGGAAACAGAAAAGCAAAGTAGCAGTAGAAATAAGTCTTTAATTTAGAAAGTGGCACCTTTCCTATTGACAGTGGTGGGCCCCTGGTTGTTCTTATAATATTCTAGTGTGTACTGGCTTCTTATAACTCTTGGGGCAATCTGAAGTGCTGATTTTGACAAAACCCTAAATCACTTCAGCCCATGTATATATTAGAGAACACTTTCCTTACACATTGTCTCAACAGTCAACCAAGAATTGCTTCACAGGATTGGATCAGAATGGCGGAGGGAAGGTTCTGTCACATTAGCATCTGCATGGACGACATTTAATGCTAACCAGGATCCCACTTAACTAGGGTATGTATTAGTCTTTTATAAACACACACACACACACACACACACACACACACACACACACACACACACACATATATATAACCCAAGTTAGCTATGCAATTTGAATGAGACAGAGAGATGCATAACTTTGTCACTGAAGTAAATAGGATTGTACAGTGCTTCTATTGGGTTTAGTTATGTCTTAAATTTGATACAATGGTACCTCGGGTTACGAACGCGATCCGTTCCGGGTCGCAGTTCATAACCCGAAAAGTTCGTAACCTGAAAAGGGCCCAGACCGCCGTTTTGCGCATGTGCAAAGCGCTATTTTTGCTATTTTCGCTATTTTCGCGCTTTGTGCATGCGCAAAGGCGCACGGCGCTTCTGCGCACGCGCGCGGGGCGAAAATACTTCCGGGTTTGCGAAGTTCGTAACCCGGGTTGTTCATAACCCGAGGTGTTCGCAACCCGAGGTACGACTGTACTCATATATAAAAAAGCATAGGGTCTGTTTTTAAAAGTTATCCTCCCTGGATTTTCCTTGGGACAGAATGGAACTGAGTTTTGGATTTCTGTGCTCTTTTCCAATCATTATGTGATAAAGTAAACAACTGAACAGGGATCGTGCAGTTATTTGGATGAAAGACCTCCTCCAACTGTGAAAAATCAAATAATCTTCAAACTTCGAATACTGCAGGATCTCATGTTCAGCCATTCCTTTTTGTCATGATGAAGGAAACAGGATGGAGGAAGCTATCAGTTCAATCTCCAGGTAAGGCAAAAGCAGAATGGAGTTAGAAGTGAAAGCAAAAAGGTTTTCCAATCCTTTATACTAGGAATCCAGCCTGTCCAGAAAGCCATTACAGATGTCAGAAAGTACTGCCTGACCTGCTCCAACCTACTAGTATAAAGAGGCTTCTTTGCTGATATGATTGATTTGCATGAAGTTTCCTAAACTGCAAATAACCGAGTTGTGGCACACAGACTGATAAACCCTTCAGTTTGTTAGTTTAAGGCTGGAAGTGAAGGTTTATAAGCCCTTAACTTCTGAAAGCCTATTATCTCCTCTAATTTTCTGGATCAAACAACAAACTTTCCAATAGCTTTTTTGCCTCAATGAAGCCGAGAAATTTTCAATAGTATCTCTTCCTACATATGTGTTCGAAACTGTGTGAACAATTTTAAAGGAGTAAAACACATGCTTGGTATACAGAAGGTATCAGGTTCAATCTCTGCATCTCCAGCTTAAAAATATATGATGTGGCAGGTGCTGTAAAAGAGCTCTGCTGTACAAATAAGCTATTGCTAATCAGAGCAGACAATACTAGCCCAAATGGATGAATAAAAAAGGAGCTGGTAAAAAGTAGCTCCCTATATTCTTGACAATACCCATCCCTATGAAAAGGAACAACTCAAGAGCTTTAGATAAAAACTATTCAGTATTTCGATATATTATTCCCCAAGTATGCACATCTCCAGTCACAGCAACCAATTACTAATTTTATTTTACCTCTCTTTTGTCCAAAGCAGCATATTCTGCTTCAATGCTTTCAGCTTCAGGATCTCGTGAGAACACCATCTGGGATTCTAGATTGAGTGCCAATTCTTTATGGTGTTGCTTCTCTGCACAGTCACATGGAGTATCTTTATTTTCATTTTCAGCAAACAAGTCTCCACCATGTTTTACCAGAAGCTGCAAGTTAATGCAGACCATTTTAAGAGCAAATTTTAATACAAATCCTTGGAAATTAATACAGATCCTTGGAAATTCTTTTTCAGTCGAAATTTGTAACCAACAATTTATGCAGAATGCTGAACAAAGAACTAAACCAGACATGTGAACCCTGGGAACCCAACAAAATACTACACTGAAATAACTGAAACTAGGTTTGTTATGTCCATTAATTTCAATGGGTCTACTCAGAGTATAACATTGGCTAAGTTCCTTTTCAGTAGAAATATACACACCCTGGGAGAGAGGGTACGTGGTACGTGGTGCGATTGTTATCCTTTAGCGAACACTTAAAGTTTAGAAATATTTGAAAAGATCAACAAGTAATACTAAAAATTCCACAATATAAATACTAGGTTAATGTTCCACCATTAGACATGTTTTTACTCATTCACAAAGACAAGCATATTGAAGCAACAACTGATTGCTGATACACACACAAAAAAACCCCTTTTGAATGGCAACTCTGAACATGGCATCAGAGTTTAGAATTAGATCACTGAGCCTACAAGATTTCATGCACATTATTTATTTTTTCTGTAATTTTCAGATATGGGGCATCTGTGTGTATTTTCCTGTCTTAGGCAAAAATGGTAATCTCCCCAAGTTCTGTTCCTATCACACACATGAACATTAGGCCCTTTCCTGCTCTCTTTTCAAGCTGTTCACTTTTGGGAGCGAACCACTGAGAATATTCTTTTTCTAGATGAAAAGCAACAGCACTGATATAAAGAAATCAACCCAGCTTGAGAATGTTGGCCAAACATTAGTAAAATGCAGGTCTGCTTTGAAAGGGCTGATCTGACTGCAATAGAAAGAAATTATGCATACAAAGAACTGTTTATCAATATGCTAATTCTAGAAGATTTCAAATATGTCTCATTTTTCACTTGACAATCAAACCTTCATGATTTTGAAAACATGCATTTATACTTCCCCTTCCTCTCCAATTAAAAACAGGCACATTACAATTAGTGGAGAAACAGCCAAGAGCTATTCAAGGATTAGAACACAGTAACATGCTGCCAATAGTCACTAGACTTTTCTTAGATAGTCTGGTAGTTATGTTCACCATGCCCCAGTTTCTTACATTCCTCAAGTCAAGTGCAGAGTTTTGTGGAGTGGATAAGTATTACAATTCCTTTCCACCCAAAACACAGAAAACGTCTAATGTGAATTAGTGGGCTGGTTCACACATAATGCTAAACCATATTTTGTATTATGTGCATGAGCCTAAATGATGCCTTGTGCCTGAGTACTCTCTTGTCTTCCCACATAGTTAGGAGAAGGATGAAATCAGGATTCATATCTGCATTCCCAGATTTATGTCATGTCATTACAAACAAACGAGAAATTTTGCTTTAAAATAAATTATAGTGTGTTAAGCAAGTCACCTTCACAACCCATGGTTTGAAGTTGGCTTGTCTGCAATTAGCTATAATATTTTAAACCACAAGTCAAGTTTCGGAAAGTGAGACTAAATTATAGGTTGTCAATTGTTATTCCTCCTAGCCATATGGGAGGAGAGGGGACCTATTGGAGACAGAGGTTCATGTACACATATATAAAAACATAGTAAAACCTTAAAACCTTTAAAAGCCCTATACAGGGCTGCCTACAAATGTCTCCTAAAATATATATAATTACTCATCTCTTTGACATCTGATGGGAGGGCATTCCACAGGAACTCTGCCTGGTTCCCTGTAGCTTTACTTCTCACAGTGTGGAAACTACCAGAAGGCCCTCGATGCTGGATCTCAGCTGTATCCTAGTTCAGCATTATAGGCAAACTAGGCCAGCCACTCCAGATGAATTTGGTGATTTTGTGCATGCGTGAGCGCCAAAACCCGGAAGTAACCCGTTCCGGTACTTCCGGGTTCAGCGCAGTGCACAACCTGAAAATGCACAACCTGAAGCTTCTGTAACCCGAGGTATGAGGTATACTTAAAACAGTTTTAAATGGTTTTATAAGTGCTAGAAGCTTATTTGGTGAAAGTTGTAAATAGGTATTAAGTTGATATGAACTAGTATTTCAAAGCCTGTGTTAAACTAATTTAACAGCCTGTTTCCATGATGGTAATTCTGGCAAAAGATCAGGCAGATGGTCCCTCAAACTGAGCATACACTACAACTTCCAGTACAACAGCTTCTGACAGCAATTGCTCCTTTCCCAGCACTGTGAGGGAACAGGCCCTACAAGTCCTTTTGTGACAATACAAAGGTCTTTCTGATCTATCACTGACTGGCACAACATTGTATCTGGCTTTCCTGCAAATAAACACTGGCAAGAAAGTAAGGAAGAGTTTGCATCAACAGCGGCAGCTGGTTGTGTCACAGTACCTATACAACTTGACTGGTCACTCTGCAAGATTCCACTGACAAATTAAGGCAAGCCTGAAAAAAACAGATCAAGTGGGTGGTAGCACCTGGAAGGAATGTAACTTGAGCAATTCTTTTAAGCAGCTGTACTGCAAATAGCTCTGGTGAATATACCATGCTGAACCTTCTTTCAATACACAAATGGACTATTACATTTTCAAGTAGTGAGTGCTAAGTTATGTTTGAAGTTCAAGGGGCTCATGGAGATAACTTTCAGGTCACCAACAGGACAATAAGGGCAAATATGAAAAAAATGTTATTCACTTTAACAAAATATTTGCGATCTGCTGCTATGGAAGATATAAATATAAGTAAGGATATAAATATAATAAATTTATTCAGTACATAAGATGTTGTCACTTGTTTAGGGAAGTTTTTAATCTGTGATATTTTAATGTATTTTGTTACTTGTTGGAAGCCGCCCAGAATGGCCAGGGAAACCCAGCCAGATGGGTGGTATAAATAATAAATAATAATAATAATAATAATAATCACTTCTTTTGCCATTTATATATTATTAGATACAATATTAAATGCCCTTAAAGTAGAGCTTCGGTTTTTTGAAACAATTGTATGCTCTGTCATTACTTTGATTACTATTTACTGGTATATGAATTTTACCTCTACACAGGTCTTCATTCCTGAGGCAGCAGCATAGTGCAAAGGTGTATTTCTTTTATTATCAACAGCGTCAATGGCTGCTCTTTCATATTCTCCTTGGTCAAGTTTTGCTCCTTTCCATTTCAGGATCATTTGCAGACAATCTGCTCTTCTGAAATCATCTTCAAAGGGCCGTGTCAATCGAGGCTGAAGAGCTCCATCCGATATCATAATCTGAGGCCCCATGCAAAGTAAGTGCATAGAGGTCTCATTGTGCACATTTCGTTTATTTGGGTTGCCATCTCTTACAAAAAGGAAAGTTCTATACAGAGAAAGTAAAGAAATAAAACAGTAAATAAGATGCAGATTTTTTTAATGACATGGGAAATAAAGATACAGTAAAGATTATGGAAAATCATATATATACTGGAAATCTCCAAGGAGGCTTAGTTTGGTCAGAATCGAATACAGTATATACTTTCAGAGTTAACGCTAAATAATTACTTCTGGTAAGTGAACCACCATAGCTGGTAGAGGGCCATGGAAATTTGTGTCCTGGGCTTTTTAAACTCATTTGCCCATGTACATTGGTTGCCAGATGTGAATTTTTTTCCAGCTCCCCTGCTCCACTAAAAGTATTTATCATACTTCTAATTTATTTATAAATACTTTATTGACGTAAATATAAGCCACACCCAAATATAAGCCACACCTTTAAAATTCAAGGGGGGAGGCGGAGAAAAAAAGACAATAGCCGAATATAAGCCGCTTCCTTAAAATTCCGCAGGCATTCACACCTGTTCTGTTTTACTGTATGTCTGTTTCAGCCGTGATATCGTAAAAGCCCATTTTTGTTAGGTCACGAATTTAAGCTGCACTTTAATTTTTCACGGAATTTGGAAAAAAAGTGTGGCTTATATTCAGGCCAAACTGGTACTTCTAATACATTTATCATACTTCTAATACAAATGCAAAAGAGAGGCATCTTTTCATCTGCAAACTTTTAGATGAATGTGCTATTCTGTAGCCGGAAGACTTTTCTTGTTTCCATACATCCTATTTGATGAAGCCTGGCAGAAATCCTACTCAATGTTGTTGGCATTATTATATTAGATTGTCTTATATTGTCATTTAAGATTGCAGTCCCTGTAATACTATTTGATAATATACTGCATAATCTAATATTGCTTTATGACTCACTGAATCAGGATGATGTGTATCTTTGTTTTAACTGCTCTATACCAGTGTTTATAAATACAGGAAGCTGTTTTCTTAAGATACTCCTGATAATATTAATAGTCTGTAGCTTCCTGGTAGCCACAAATAGAATTTATGTGTAAGGCATACACTGAAGAATTTATATTATTTAATAACCAGTCTGGTTTAATTAGATCTTGTTTGTTCCAGAAGCATCTGCCACAGGGAAGATCAACTGCAATTCCAGAAACACAGGATTGCTGCTTTAAAAAACTACCTTTCCTCTCTTTTCCAAATATTTGGCAGAGCAGATACATTGCAGCTCTTGAAATGCTGCCCTCCATCACTTAAAGAAGAAAGCTTCATCCCTTTCTCAAAATTGCAAGTAGAGCAAGCATCATATCCCTGCATTCTTTATTTTACAAACACTTACACAATACAGTGTTCTTGTACTAACTCCGACTTTTCCATACAAAAGAAAGCAGAGTTATGTGCATTTCAACATTGGCCTATATAGAGCAACTGCTGAGCTGAAAGTATATACCACCAAGGTCTTCAGCAACCTTTTATGGCTATGAGGATAAGAAATTGAACATGCATGCCCTCATCTTAGAACTATTCTGGAGCATATGTGCACATTGGAACCGGAGCCAGTGTAAAGAGGTTATCTATGGCAAAATATTTAACTTGTACATCAAAAGGGAATACTACATTACATTATGACGATATTAAAACACTATGAACAAAGCAACAATACTTACCCCAATATTCGGTTCATCCCATGCCTGGCAGCATAATGTAATGGAGTGTTATGCTGGTAGGGTTCTCCATAAGAAATATTAGGGTCCAGAGATTCTTTTAGTTGAGGGTTGCTCTCATATATTTGGCAGGCCAAATTTTCATCTCCATTTATAAGTGCTTTGCGGAATTTAGTAGTTGTATTTCCCATGTTGTTATTAGTGGGGTGGTGCTTCTTCTGCCCCCCTTCAAACACTTGGTGTGGAGTTCAACAACATCTTTTAAATTCTGAAACAAGCAAATAGCATTGCAAATTGGGTTGCCTAAAATTAATCAACCCTTTAGGCAAATTACAATCTAAGAAGCATTTATACTGTCCTTACTTGAAAACACTAAGATTCCTTCAACTACCTAGTTCTACATACTGTAGTTTTAACTTGTGCTCTGTAAAACCATTAACATCTTTACTACATAAACTTGGTAAAACATTTCCAGATATACACTTTGGACCCAAATCAGTGGAAATTGCATAAGAATAACATTTCCTTCAACCTCATCCTGCAGTTGTACAAGACAAATCTCAAACAATTTTTTTGTTAGTAAATAAAAAACTCTAGTAAAGAATTGTGATTTGAAGAAAGCCTGGGGATAGGAAAATTATTTAAACTCCATTATACACTAAGGTAAATCATGCATCTGTTCTACAAATTTTCCTTAATCCAATCACTGGGGAATATTTCCCAGTAACTTTTATATCATAGTTGTGTGGAACAGCAGATAAATATAGCATGCTGATGCACTCAGCTCAAGTCTTTACTGGGAATTTTCATGAACAACTATTCTCAGTGTTAAACAGGAGCTTTCATGGACCCGAAATATTCTTCAAAAGTGTGCCATTTTGCTCTTGTTCAATGAAGCGCTTCAACATATCCCACCCCCTTTCAGAACAGGGTTCTTCTTATTGGCTTTGTCTTCAAGGCAGTCAGAGATATCAGGGCCAGCGTGACAATACAACAGCACCAGATAGCCAATCAACGAATGCTACACTGCTGACCCTAGGTTCATTATGGTAATTTCAATGGGTTTACTCTGGGTAGGACAAGCATTGGATACAAGTCATAGACTATTGGCCTGGTAAAGGTGTGTGTGAGTAATGGAAAGTAATATTCCCAGCATAGCCACCAGTGACAATTGGTAGAGACATGGTGATGTTTATCAGACAAGTGTCTGCTAGCGAAGACCAATAGTAGTTGCTAGCTCGGCTGTGTGAACAACCAGCTGTGGAGATGAACATGCCAGTTCAATACTCTACAGCGCTGACATGCTCAGACTGCAAACTAGAACTGATACTTGAATGCATTACCCAAACATTTGCTGATTCTACTTTAATGTACTGTATAATTATTTAGATTCAGCTGTGTCACTTACCTATGAATTGTGCTAGAAATGTTTCTTTATTACTACAATACAATAAAAAATTATCTGGAATTTTCAATATATAATGTTGTAGAAGCAATCTAAAAATATTTGGTTCGAAGAACTAGTCTTAAAGCAGATTTCATGCAGAAGTAAATAAAGACACAGGAAGGAGAAGATATGTCTATGGAATGGAATATGCAAACCAGTAAGAAGATTATCATAACATGCTGATTAGATTATGGAAAATAGGGGTAGTTAACCTATCACTCATAATAAACTTTGCAAAGGGAAGCAAAAGGCAGGCACGGGTAAAGGAAGAAATAGCTGAAGGAGAAAAAAATGACATGGATACCGTACTAAGGATCCACATCTTTAAGGGCATGTTTATACTGTATAAACACTTCTAAAATGAGGGACAGGGAGCTAGATCCAACCAATAGGCCAGATCCTGAATGTCCCCAACCCCAAATACCATTTTGACAGGATAGACCACCCATGATGAATCATTTGCTTTTACCATGACATCAAATGAAGGGTTTTGTTTTGCCTGCATGCCTTTATTTAAAATAGTGTGAACAAAGGCCCATGATTTGCAGATGCCAACCAATCAGCAGCAGCAAACAACAAACTCTGCTTTCAGTGGGGATTGGCTCCACTGGGGAACTCTGATTGGGAGCTCCCAAGTAGAACCAACCCAAGATTTGGCACCAAATTTAAAATATGCTGAATACAAGCCCCACTTGCCAAGGAACACCCGGGCACCTTACTGTTCCTCTGCAGCCACATAGCTACTTGCCCCACACCTGATGTCATATAGGTATGAAGCAGGTAGGTTTGGGGAAAATATCATCAAAGACCAAATTGGGAACTCTGTCAGGTCTGGAGGTTTACAACCACTGTTTGTAAACTATGGGAAAACCATGGGTACAAATATTTTAACTTTAGCTTGCAAAGTAAATTAGTAAATTATTTATTTTAATACATTTATATCAAACCTTTCTTCCATCATGAAATCCAATGTGGCATATGCCTAGTTCCCAGGCAGTCAACCATCTAGGCCCTGAGGAGGCTCAGTCCTGTTTAGCATTAGTAAGATGGTTTCTTATGGTCATACAATGGAATATAATAGACATAGTAGCTAAAGTATCCTAGCTGCAAAGCTTCTGGACAAATCACTGCCTTCTTTTCAAAATCTAACCTTACTTTAAAACCCAAACATTCTAATACAGGTGTTAAAAGATTTTATTAAAAAACAAACAAAAGGAAACTGTGCTGAACCATAAGAAAAAACTCTAAAACTCAAAAGCTGGGTAATACCCCTAACAGGACAAACCAAAAATTAGTTTTCTAGAGCTCTTCACCAAGTAAGATCTTATACAAGGCAGGGGATGTCAAAATGAAGAGAGAAAAAGTACAAAAATTAGGCAGACTGTTGAAGCTTTAGATCCTGGGATAAAGAAGCAATGCTGGTCCCCATTTCTCAGAAAACCTGTCTTGTAACCTAAATGTACAGTATCCCGAAGTTGAAACAAAACACAAAGGTTCCTGAGTAGGCAGAGAGCTAAAGTAAAGAGAAACATGCTAGTCTTTAATTTAACAAGGGCAGGGATTAATTTGGGATGGTGTTACTAGGTAGTAAGTGTCAATTTAAAGGTAAAGGGACCCGTGACCGTTAGGTCCAGTCGTGGACGACTCTGGGGTTGCGGCTCTCATCTCATTTTACTGTTACCTCCGAGGATGTGGACAGGCTGCTTGGACGAGTGAAACCGACCACCTGTCTCCTTGCCCATCCTGGCTAATAAAAGCGAGCTGGGAAGGGCTGGGCGATGGGCTCCGCGGGGTGGTAAATGCTTCCCTCTATGAGGGAGTCTTCCCAGACCCGCTGAAAGAGGCGGTTATCAAACCGCTTCTTAAAAAACCATCTTTAGATGCGGCCAATATGGCCAACTATCGCCCAGTCTCAAATCTTCCATTCTTGGGCAAGGTGATTGAGCGAGTGGTTGCGGAACAACTCCAAGCACGCCTGGAGGATGCGGACCATTTGGATCCCTTCCAATCGGGATTCAGGCCTCATCATGGAACTGAAACTGCCTTGGTCGTGCTGGTTGATGATCTCCGGCGGGCTAGGGACAAAGGTGAGAGCTGTTTCCTAGTTCTGCTGGATCTCTCAGCGGCCTTTGATACAATCAACCATAACATCCTTCTGGACCGGCTAGAGGGGTTGGGAGCTGGGGGGACTGTCATACAGTGGTTCCACTCCTTCCTCCTAGGCCATGTTCAGAAAGTGGTGGGGGGGGATGAGTGTTCAGACCCCTGGGCTCTCACTTGTGGGGTGCCTCAGGGTTCCGTCCTCTCTCCCATGCTTTTTAACATCTATATGAAGCCGCTGGGAGAGATCACCAGGGGGTTTGGGCTGGGTGTTCACCAGTATGCGGATGACACCCAACTCTATCTCTCTTTTAAATCAGAACCAGTGAAGGCAGTGAATGTCCTGTGTGAGTGTCTGGAGGCGGTTGGAGGATGGATGGCGGCTAACAGATTGAGGTTGAATCCTGACAAGACAGAAGTACTGTTTTTGGGGACAGGGGGCGGGCGGGTGTGTGGGACTCCCTGGTCCTGAATGGGATAAGTGTGCCCTTGAAGGACCAGGTGTGCAGCCTGGGAGTCATTTTGGACTCACAGCTGTCCATGGAGACAACAGGTCAATTCTGTGTCCAGGGTGGCTGTCTACCAGCTCCATCTGGTACGCAGGCTGAGACTCTACCTGCCCACAGACTGTCTCACCAGAGTGGTGCATGCTCTAGTTATCTCCCGCTTGGACTACTGCAATGCGCTCTACGTGGGGTGACTTTGAAGGTGACCCGGAAACTGCAATTAATCCAGAATGTGGCAGCTAGACTGGTGACTGGGAGCAGCCGCTGAGACCACATAACACCGGTCCTAAGAGACCTACATTGGCTCCCAGTACGTTTCCGAGCACAATTCAAAGTGTTGGTGCTGACCTTTAAAGCCCTAAACGGCCTCGGTCCTATATACCTGAAGGAGCGTCTCCACCCCCATTGCTCAGCCCGGACACTGAGATCCAGTGCCGAGGGCCTTCTGGCGGTTCCCTCACTGCGAGAAGCAAAGCTACAGGGAACCAGGCAGAGGGCCTTCTCGGTAGTGGCGCCCGCCCTGTGGAACGCCCTTCCATCGGAGGTCAGGGAGATGAACAACTACCTGACATTTAGAAAACACCTAAAGGCAGCCCTGTTTAGGGAAGTTTTTAATCTGTGATTTTAATGTATTTTGTATTTGTTGGAAGCCGTCCAGAGTGGCGGGGGAGACCCAGCCAGATGGGCGGGGTATAAATAATAATAATAATAAATAAATAATAATAATAATGTGGCCAGCATGACTAAGCCGCTTCTGGCAAACCAGAGCAACACACGGAAACACCATTTACCTTCCTGCCAGAGCAGTACCTATTTATCTACTTGCGCTTTGACGTGCTTTCGAACTGCTAGGTTGACAGGAGCAGGGACCGAGCTCACCACGTCACGGGGATTCAAACCACCAACCTTCTGATCGGCAAGCCCTAGGCTCTGTGGTTTAGACCACAGTGCCACCCGCATCTCCTCAAGTGTCAATTTAAGTCAAGCCAAATCATATAGTATTACTGAATGGCTATTTAGTCCAGCATCCTGCTTCCCTCACTGGATAACCCGATGCCTACAAGAAGCTCATCTCTCACTTTTATTCCCTGCAACAGGTGTTCAGTGACATGGTTCCACGGATCCTCTAAGTATCATGCCTAGTAGCCACTAATAGTCTTCCTTGCCCATGAATTTTTCTACTCTGCTTTAAAGCCATATAAGTTGCAAGCTATAAGCATATCCTGTTGCATTGTTTTCCATAGTTTTAACCACGTACTATGCAAATAAGTTTTCCCATTTGTCTTCCTTGTATTTCTCATCATTCAGCTCCAATGGATGACCCCAAGTTCCAGTGTCTTAACAATGGGAGAACAACTGAAATGAAGATCTGTTAGTACCATTGTGCTTGCAGATCTTTGGTTTTGACAACTGTGCATATCTTAGCCATGAATACTATTTTTTCTCAATAAAAAAGCCCAGGAGAAGGACAGAAATCCATTTATACTTTCCATGAAGGATCAAAAGCTATATCTAATTACAGCATGTGATTAGAAAAAAACCCTGGTTGTGTTATACTTTCCTAGAATTAGCATTATGATAATTCTATAAATGCTACTAGACAGACAGACATTATCTTCTCTAAAGGGGAAATGCTTGGAAGAAATCTGTCAGAAGTTGCTCTGAGCACATTATATATTTGTGCTATGTGTTACCTGAAGCAAATAATAAATAATAATAATTTTATTATTTATATGCTGCCCATCTGTACAGGGCTGCCTTCAGATATCTTCTAAAAGCCATATAGTTATTTATTTGTTTAATATCTGATGGGAGGGCATTTCAAAGGTTGGCCCCACTACTGAGAAGACCCTCTGCTTGGTTCCCTGTAACATCACTTCTTGTAGTGGGGGAATTGCCAGAAGGCCTTTGGAGCTGGATCTCAGTGTCTAGGCTAGACGATGAAGGTGGAGACGCTCCTTCACGTATACACTGAACAATCATCACCAGTGATCTTAAAAATGTAATCAATATCAACATGCTTTCTTAGTATTACAATATTAGAATCATACCTCTATAACATAACTCTCTATAACATAACTCTATATAAACATTTCCCATACACATGTCCAGGACTAAAATAATGAATATTCCATATACCTGCGTTTATCACACACATTACAAGTTTTCAACTGAAGTACATGAATATTGCATGATCCAATGCAAATCACAACTGTTAGCATATAAATAGGATAAAGTCAACTGATAATTAGAAAATACTTGTCTTCAAACAACAAAGATGACTTAGCTACTTTGTTGGGCCCAGGAGGTGGAGGAAAGATTTGAGCTACTAAGCAACCACAATATACATTCCCCAGCAAGCATTAACATCAAGTTGTGTCTCTGTTGCAGTTGCCAAGCAGTGTCACTGGGGAAGTTAAGAATAGTGGTGAAACCGTGCTACTGGCTGCAGTATTCTCCCTTCAGAAGACAGCGTTCTGAACAATATATCATAGATTGTCTCACATATAGGGAAGCATTTCCAAGTAATTCTAAAGAGGATTTATTTTAAATAATTGAAAACCGCCTTCATACAGATACAACATTCCTAATTGCTAAGCACCTGTAAAGCAACAGAGAGCAACTGGTGTTCCAGAGGTGGTAGCAGTAATGGCGGGGGTCTGCAAGGCCTCAAAGCAGTGACCGAGTAACAGTAGTGGACTGTGAGGCATCACAGCGGTAACAGGAGGTGGCAACAGGAACGGCATTGGCCTGCGAGGCCTTGCAGTGGCGACAGGATTTGGCAGCAGAAGTGGTGGCGGCTTGCGAGTCCTTGTGACAGAGGCCTGTGGGGACTTGCGGCAGTGACAGGAGACAGCAGTAGCAGCGTCCTGCAAGGCTTTGTGGTAGCGATGGAAAATGGCGGCAATAGTAGTGGCAGCCTGCAAGGCCTCATGGTGACAAAAGCAGTGGGGCTTGCAGGGGCTTGCTATGGTGGCGAGAAGTAGTGGTGGCCTGCAAGTCCTCTGCTTCTGCCACCGTCTCCTGCGGCCACTGCAAGGCTTCACAGGCTACCATTACTTGCAGGCAATCACTGCTTTTGCCACTGCCGCAAGGCCTTGCAGGCTACTACTCCTGCCGCCACCACAACAAGGCCTTGCAGGCTGCCGCTGCTTCTGCCATGATGAGGCTTTGCAGGCTGTTCATTATTGTACCACAACTGCCAGGTTGCTCTTGCTTCTGCCTCCCCCTGCTGTTGTTGATTCTGCTGGCAGTCCCAGATTATTTGTATTCACTATTACTCAACACTGTACTTTGGTAGCCAAGCCCCAAACCAAAAGTCTCATTTAGATGCATTTGGGCTTGCCTGCTGCTGAAAGTGACTATGAGGTGATTGATAATATCATAATTTATCAGTTTTAGTCCCTTAAGTAGTAGCAGTTGCCAGGACATTGTCCTGTTCGCCTCTACATAATTCCTTCCTTATTTCAGAAATTGATATATCACGATGTTTAGCTGGTGATATATCGCTATATTTAAAACCAGTTATCACCCAGCCCTATCAGGTACCCAGGTGCCTGGGATTTCCCAGACAAGCATTCCAGATACCAAGGAGGAACAGAAGGTTCACAACAAGGATTTGTCCTGCCAGCAAATTTTGGAGGAAAGGAAGGGGACACTTACTGCAGTGGGAACTGATGCTATTGGAGTGAGCTCATTCTAAGTTAGTGGAAATAGATGCTTATGTTTATCTGTACAAGCCTCTTTAGTCAATGATTATACAACTAATGATGCTATTCAATGCTTTCATAGCATGGGGAAGATATTACTGCTATTTGTTTCCTTCCCATTATAGAACTCAGATACCCAAGAAATGAAGATTTAATAGCACTCATGGAATGGGGGGTATTAAAAGCAAATTCTGAATATGCTTTTTCACTCACCTCACTTATTTGGCTCATCACTAGGCAGGAAGCCTTATCAAATGGTGTAAGTGAGGCAGGAGGTTCCTTCTAAATGCAAAGCTCCAAACTACTGAGTTGCCAAATATACAGGAGATTGAATGCTGGAAGCCAAATGGGAAGTAAGGACAGGAGTGTGGCTGAGTAGACCACTCTCAAAGATAGCAGGGAAGCAACTTTGTTTCCTTCTTTGAGCAATTCCACAACCAGTCATTCGCACACGGGAAAGTACTGTAGTAATCAGCATGGAAAAAAGGTATGGAGGAGAGGCATATTCTTTCTAGCCAACTAAAATTGTATATTGACATAGATGCCAACCCCATAATAAGGACAGTAATACCAGACATGTGGAAAGAGTTAAGACTATGAACTGCTGTTTCATTATTACACAAGAGATGCACAATCTAGGACAACTTAACTCCTCTGGGTCTACTTTCCTATTAAAAATAAGATACAGTACCTTAAAAGATATCTTTGGCAAAATGCCAAAGGAGCTAAGACAGGATACTGATCAATTGGTTGACTATTATCAATGATTCCATATAATCAAGAATGTTTTAGGCAAAAAGCAGCATGCACCCCTCTTGTAAGCAGACACTCCTTGCTCTACAACTTTCTCCAGAAAGTTTCTGCTCTCTCCCTGATTAAATCACACAGTCCAACTACGGTACTTTTACTGACCACATGCTGTTCAAGTACAGACATCTCTGAAAATAACATGGTTCAAGGAACATTATACAAGTATACATATGCAGTAATCAAATACATATGTCTATAGTTATGAGCTAGCCAATTGGATTCCTGAATTTGTATTTGTAGCACAAAGCTTTCATAGTGAACCACCACCAGAAATGAAGTCACTAACTACATGTGGTGCTTGAAGTATATATGTACACTATGATAGTTCATCACATACATACCGTACTCATAGAAGAAAACTGTTCAGTTAGAATTTTGTTCAGTTTGCACCACTAAATGCATGCTGCATTTAGAAAGACTGTACAGTGGTACCTCGGGTTACGTTACCTTCAGGTAACGTAATTTCAGGTTGTGAACGCGGCAAACTCAGAAGTGTATACTTCCGATTTTCGCTGTGAGCGCATGCGCAGAAGCGCTTTATCGTGCCATGTGTGCGCACAGAAGTGGTGCCTCTGGATATGGACTTTTTGGGTTAAGTACGGATCCCCGGGACAAATAAAGTTTGTATCCGGAGGGTCCACTGTATGTGTAGGCCTCCCAGTGTGTGCAAGAGAACTTGAGTGTGAATGTCTCCCTGCTCAGTCAAACCGATTGCTCAACCAGGTCACCTCTAAAGCAGCAAAATAAGTTGGAACCATCTGCATCTTAAGGAGGTATACTGAAGACAAGACATAGGGCAAGTTTCTTATTCCCCAATAAAAGCAAGGGAGCTTTCCCTTCCCAAAGGAAAGGTCCTCTGTATTTGTTGTGTGTTTCTTCAGAAGCACTTTGCCCTTAGGTTCTTTTTAAAGAAAGGGGGGGTTCCCTGATATGCGCATTTTGCCCATGTCCCAGATGCAAATATATTTTTAAAAGATTGTTAGCACAAGTATCCAGGAATCAGGACTACCACTGCCAATTGCATCTGCTGTGGGGAGGAACCATAGCTCAGTGGTAGAGCATCTGCCTTGCGTACAGAAAGTCTCAGGTTCAATCTCTGGCATTTCCAGGTAGGGTTGGGAGAGAATCCTGTCTGAAACCCTGGTGAGCTACTGCCAGTCATTGTAGCCAATACTGAGCTAGATGGATCAATGGTCTGACTCAATACAGTATAAGGCAGTTTCCTAGGTTCTTTTTTCTTTGGCTTGGTATCCTGTTAAACATGTGAGAAGTACAATCTTCTCTTGGACCTGGTTTCTATCATTAGCACAGTTCTGTTTTCTGTTACTATCAAATACTAGTTCTACAACTGGCAAGTCTACAAGACATACAGACTTATGCCAGTCAAATAGTCACACCTTATTATATGTATTTATTACATGACCTGATAAGGTACGCAAATCATTTTTCAATTGAGTGATATTAGGTGGCTTCTAGAAACAAAAACAACCCTCAATACACTAAGCACTACACAGAACAAATAGCAATTCTATAAAGAAATTTATCTTCAGTATTAATGAAGGCTTAACTTATACTAATCCAGACTGCACCACAGAGAAAGCATTAAAGGCTTAAAATATCATCTTATAAATTTACCTTTAGTACAATCATATCAAATTTAGAGCAAATTAATAGTATAATTCAGCCCTCCCTCAACGTCATGCCCTCCAGATATTTTGGACTACAATTTCCATCAGCCTGGGTCTGCATGGCCAATGGCCAAAGAGTTGTACAACATTTGGAGGGCCATAGTCTCACCTGTCACACCGTTTATCCTTTTGGAAAGACACTTAACTTGAGCAAAAGCGGACAGTCAGAAGATCTGCTTGAATATGTCAGCATTCTAGAAGTACTGGAAATACAGTAAGTTTTAGGTCTTCAGTAGTTGTATTAAATCAGTTATTATTTAAAAAAAAATGCTATGTGCTGCATCTATATAGTTAGCACAAATGATCAGAGTTCAGTAGTTCAGCTTACAATTATAGAAAACGAAAGTTATCAGCTTTCTCTATACTAGAATGTTCACAGCTGAGCTAAATACCACAAGTAAGCTATATTTGTCAGAAGTACTGCACTATACTCATGTGCTCCTACTCTAAACAATACCCTGTCTGAGAGCATGCTGTGTCATATGATTGACTTCTGTAATAGAGAAGATTCTCCCAAGTGTATGCAATGGGTAATTCAGACCCTCTGAATTCCAATTGCTTTACTAATTATCTATCCCAACAGACTATTGAAGGGGAAAGTTGTACCTATTAAGTACTAGTGTCTGTCAGTGTTTCTTAACACAGATAAACAGAATGATGCAGATAGACAAGATTTTAATTGTTATAGATGAATATGTATCTTTATAGACCAAGGTGGTTTTTTTTAAATAAAAAAGATGGTAATACATTAGAACCACGCACAATGGACTTTCAGGGATAGGATGAGTTAAAAATAACACATTACTAAGTGAAACTAGGTGGGGGAAAATAGACATACAGTGGTACCTCGGGTTGCGGACCCGATCCATTCCAGGATGCCATTCGCACCCCGAAAAGTCTGCAACCTGAGTGGCGCTTTCACGCATGCGCAAAGTGCACAGAATGCTGCTGCGCATGCGGCAGAACACTTCCGGGTCCGCAGCATTCGCAACCTGGAAAAACGCAACCTGCAGTGGACGCAATCCCGAGGTATGACTTGTATGCTCTACACAAAATGGCTTGTTTCACTTTCTCCCAGGTAGTCAGGACAATATATTGGAATAAATGTTAATATGACAACTTCTTAATAAGCATTATTAGATCAAATTCCAGAGGGAAATTATATTAGTCTGCTATAGTAAAAACAATGAGTCTTGTTGTACCTTAAAGCCTAACAGATTAAGACATGGCTTTTGTGGGGCAAGCATAGAAAGTATTCACTATAGAATGACTTTTCACTTTCTGTACAATCTAATACTGTATCTTAAAACAGGCAATAATAATTAAGGATGAGATAATTTTCATTTTAAATATTTATTTATTTTACACATTTTACCGTTCACAATTAAGCAAAAAATAGTATCTAAAAATGAATTCCTCTGTAAAAAAGTAAATTAGACTAATATTCCACTTTGAAAAGAACAGCATGCAAGTAGTTGTTTATCTACTGGCAGACAGACATTACACAATTGACCTATATCAAATGGAAAGTTTCCAATAGCAAATTTAGCTGAAAGTTTCTGTTAAACCAGAGATGGGAAGCCTGTGGCCTTCCAGATGCTGGAGTACAACACCAATTCCTGACTATTGGTGGTGTTGGCTGGGCCTGATAGGAGTTGGAATCAAGCAGCATATGGAATGCCACAGTTTTCCAGAGTCCTACTTTAATGTATTGAATGTTTAAATTCAAAGTCACTTGCTTTGAAGCCAAAGGAAACAAACAAGATGAATGCAAGTGATTTCTTCATACACTATATGGTGAAGCTACACCAGGGGTTCAACCATTCTGGAACCAGGAGCTACTGTGGAAATTAAGAAATTGTCACGGATACCCAAAAAATCCCATTTCACAGAAGATGAACTAACTGCTGATGAGAAGAACCTTGACCCAGCCAAAATGCCTACAACCCCCATCAAACAACACAGCCCAAAAAATCAGTCAACATCTCCCAAACAAAAAAACTCAAATTTACCAAAAAAAGGGGGCATGGGGGAGGGATTTAGTGGGCACCAAAGAGAATGTCCAAGGGTGCTAGGTTAGGGTTGTTGCGGGGGCATGGTGGTTTAATCCTCAAGGGAATTGTATACATGCATTACAGTACTAGCATTGCACATTTTCTACCAGCTCAATTGACTGTGTACAAGCAGTGCAATGTCCAACAATTCCTCAAGTAAATACTGTACTACATTCCACCTCAAAAGAATGTGCATGCCTTCTAAAATCTCTACTTACACACCAGCTAGTTTTCTGCAGAATTATTGTTTGGCTTTCATTTTAAAATCAGACTGCAGCTTTTCCAGAAGTGGAACATCTTCCAAAAAATCTGTCCCAAGATCTAAGCAGTCCTGGTCCAATCAATTACCGTATATTCTCTTATAAATAAAAGTTAGCTAAGGTTTACTATGTACCTTGCTTCATAAAATCACCAATTATATTACAAAGTCCTTCTAATTGTTTCAAAAGCAAGGTCCTAACTACACATGACACAGATCACAGATCCGTAACAAAAACCAGGTGGCTGCTTGTTGTAAAGAAAAGCAGCTTTGGAAGAGGGATTTCAAATATAGAAGCAGTGGAAAGATGTTTCATCCTCCCCCCCCCCATCTACCGGTACTGCATCACTGGTCCGGACCCCCCTCCCAATGCTGTTTCTTTTTAGGAAAAGCAGCTGCTAGCCTTTTGTTACATATGCTAGTGTTACATATGACTATGCTCTAACACGTTAATTATAAGCCTTACATTGTCAAGTGATCCTGACTGCAAATTGTATTCTATTCTGCTTGTACTATCAACTGAATTAAACAAAGAAGATTTTTCTGGCCTGTACCACTTCCTGTTGTGGCTGTGTGTGTTTGTTTGAATACTGCCCCTCCCCTCCATGATGACTTTCTAGCGTGGGAGGGAAAACCCAGCATATAGAAGACTAGTCAGAATCCATTTCCTACCAGTTTAATTTTCTAAAAGCAGGGATCTTTCTCTCCACGGGAAACATTCAAAAACGCAACCCCACTAGCTACATGAAGTGGTACAGGCCAGAAAAAAACTTTGCCAATTGATCCCGGCTGATGACATTAAGTGGCCTTCACTGGTTATAAACTATCTGAATGCATAGTAGTAAGCCCGGATGTGTAATCTAATTTTGTGCATCTGTCTCTCCTCCTCTCTTTTTTATACACACACGGCCACACCCTTGTATTCAGCGCTATTTGCTCCAGAAATCTGTCTCCTGCCTATAATTTCAGAGTGCTGAAAAGGAGGGCCGGGCACCGCAGGACTTAACGGTGAATCTGAATGAAAAATGTAAAACAAAAACAAAAACAACCAACAACAACCCGATCTTACCCATAAACATACACTAAGAGAGGGTTGGGGCAGGATGAGCGAAGAGGCAACAAACCCACCCAACCATTAACAACTCGGGATTTCCAAATATGGAGAGCTATTATGGTGGTATTAAAACGAAGGTCCGAAAGCCCCCGCCCCCTTCTCCGCTCTCTTGTCAAAGCCAAACCGCCAGAACTGGGTTTGGCGCGGCCACCCCTTTCTCCCAAAACAGCCCCACACATCCCAAAAGGCACATTTCTGCGGATGCCCTCGACCCCCTTCCCGAAGGACGATGTCAAGTTACATGCAACTCCCCTTTATACACCCTCACCAAAGCAAGAGGGAAACCGAAGCCTACTGAAACCCTCTTTTTATTTTTATTTTTTGGGGTGCCATTGGACTGCTATATATGCCATTCAACTATATATAAGCACCCAGAGAGTCGCGAAAACATAAATACACCCCCCCGACTCACCGGTTCCTCACAGGGTCACTCCTCGCCGGCTTGCCGGTGCCCCCATCCATCCGCCCGGCGACGGCTGGGAGTAGTTATCCGCTGCCCCTTTCCCTCTTAAGGCGCCGCTCCGCTTCCCCGCTCCTCTCCTCGTCCCCGTCCCACAAGGGGCAGCGGGGCGAGAAACGGCCGCTCAACCCCCTCTTCCCCCTCAGAGGTACGGAAAGGCGCCCCCCCGCTCGAGACCTGAGCCGGGTGGCGTTGAGAGAGGGGAGCGCGTGCGCGTGCGCGAGCGAGGGCGAGCGCTGGCAAGCCTTTCTCTCGGCTCGCGCGCCGTTCTCAACCCCCTTTGTTCGGCTTCGGCGGCGGAACTCTCCCGAAAAGCTTCTCCGTCCGTCCGGCTGCTGCACCACGTCTCAGTCGCAGGCCCCTTCAGAGAAGCCTTTCGCGCTCCAAGACCTCGCGAGAGGCCCGCTCCCCTCACGGCCCCGGCTGCATCTCAAGACCAGGCATCTCGTGGCAGCTGCGGCATCTCCACCGCCGACACACGGAGGAGGAGGAGGAGGAGGAGGAGAAGGGAGAAAGCCAAGGCTGTTGCTGCTGCTGGTGGTGGTGGTGCTCCTCCTCCTCCGGCGGCCAACAACACAACGGCGGCAACAAGCGGTCTGGCCTCCGACCCGGAAACTCATGGGCGCTCGGAGCCGCACGGGAAGCGGATCTACTGCCGGCTCACGGGGGAGGGAAGCTGGGCGGAGCCCCGGAGGAGAGCGAGAGAGGAACCCCGGGGCGGGGCGGGGCGGCGATGCGCATCTTCTCCCCGGAGGAAGAGACCCCCTTTCAAGGCTGCGTGGCGGTAAGGGAAAGCTAGTTTCCCCACCACCGCCACCACCCAAAATACGTCGACGTTCCACAATCCGGAGTTGGCGGCGTATCCTTCTCCCGCCGGTAAGTACTGTAATTCTCTGCCTCAGATTCGTCAGCTCTCAGAAAACGACAGCGCATCTACTTCGGGAGCAAGTCCTCTCGCCTCCGGGGAATCTTGAGAGCTATCGGCTGCGTTCCGTGGTAAAGGGACCCCCGCACCGGGTTCAGGTTGCAGGTGAGGGGCTGCCTGTTGGAATGCTCTCCTGCGGGAGGAAACAGAATGACCCTTGCACATAGGAAAACTGCCCAGGATGAAAAGGTGGACTGGACCCTTCTTATAGTCAGGAAGTCTCTATTTTTTTTTGTTTTTGTTTTTCTGAGGTTGAGCTATTTATGCAAATATGGGAACCCACACCCGCAGCAGCTTTAAGGTACCGTCGAGGCAAAGCTGATGTACTTGAGAGTCTAAAGGACAGGGAAATTAAGGTTTATTGGGCAATCTAACAGATTGGGAAATTTATTGCATTGTAAGTTTTTGTGGGTTAGAGCTATACTCTGTGGAAGCTTATGGCACTTATGGCACAACAAATCTTTTAATGTACCACAATACCCATTTATTTATTTTGCTGCAACAGTTTAACAGGGGTGCCAGTCTGCACATCTTTTACCATTGGAGTCTGATGAATACAATAATGTCAATCACTTAAAAATAAACATGCACAGGTTGGTGGTACTTACTCAGCTGTTACCAGTCTGTCCAACTCATAATTGAGGAAGTTAAATGGTTCTTCTTGACAATGCGTGGCTTCCATTGGCATCAGATTATTATTTTGGGAACTTTTTAATGTTTGATGTTTTACTATGTTTTTATATGTGCTGTAAGCTGCCCAGAGTATCTGGGGAAACCCAGCCAGATGGGGTGGGGTATAAATAATAAAATTAGTATTATTATTATTCCAAAGTAATGATTCTGAATATGGGACCAGGACTGTCATTATTTCACAGAGCAATTCTGAGTATCAGACATCATCATCATCATTTTTAATTTGTATACCATCTTTCTATCTTACAATACTCAAGGCGGTTTACAGACTGAATAAACAAAAAATGTACATCTTATAACAATCTAATGCAATACAAAAATGTGATATGTTGTATTTACTATTAAGGTGATAAAAGGATGAGATTTGGTTATATTTTCAGCGCATTCTTACCAATGGAGTGACATGAAATCATGGAATGGTAATTATCCTAGAATAATTAACATATAGAACAAGGGTATGGCCAGATGTGTATGTATGTTGGACCTATGCATTTGTTTTTCTCAGGGCCAGTCCTACCATTAGGCAGAACGAGGTGACTGCTTTAGGTGGCAGGTACTGGGACATAAGTGGGTGGGCACTCCTTTAGCTGTCTTCCCTTAGCCATTCCACATTCCCTTCTGTTGGAGGACAGAGCTGTCCATGTTACACCGGCTATCCTAGCCTTCCTAAACTAGCCAGCTACTGAGTGCTGTAGAACAGGGGTAGGCAACCTAAGGTCTGGGGGCCAGATCCGGCTCAATTGCCTTCTAAATACGGCCCGTGGACGGTCTGGGAATCAGCGTGTTTTTACATGAGTAGAATGTGTCCTTTTATTTAAAATGCATCTCTGGGTTATTTGTGAGGCATAGGAATTCATTCATATTTTCCCCCAAAATATAGTCTGGCCCACCACATGGTCTGAGAGACAGTGGATCGGCCCATGGCTGAAAAAGGTTGCTGACCCCTGCTGTGGAAGATGCTATCCAATGTTGAAGCAACAATCAACTGGCAGTTCAGTCTGCTTCTGTATATGGCACAGGGAGGAGGCAGCCTCTTGTCCTTTGCCCACAACTGCAGAATGTCGTAGGCCAGCCCCAAGCAATAGATTTTCAGTGCTGCCTCTCCCATAAGATCCCCGCTCCCATTCCTGCGATAGGATTCATTTTGCTCACTTAATCTTCCTTTATTGCTAATCTCATAAAGACCCAGAAGGTGAATTAGGGATATGTATGGGCTCCAGGCAGCCGCTTGGTTTTGGCTAGTGGTCACTGTGCCCAAAGTTTCTCTGTGTAGGATTAATGCTCAGCTTAAATGGGCTATGGATTGAACTGCTTGTCACCATACAATCTTTACAAATTTCACACTTCTAATGTTGATGAAAAAACACCTGATGCTGTTTGACCTGCAGTTTTTGATTTTAATGTTTTCACGAAGTCTACATGAAATTTAAGGTAGTTTCTCAGCTTAAAGAGAAAGGTGAAGGCAGATTTAGAAATTAAGGTGTAGATACAGTTTTGCACTTGGACTGACAGTGTTTATTGTTGATTTGAGAAATGCTACATCCTGTATAAAAATGTTTAAATTTACCACTTTATTTAGTCTCAAAATCTCAACAGTCTCAGCTTAGATCCTGTTACCAAACACACATTACATGAAAGTTATTTGTTTGGATTTCAATGAAATTTTAAGTTTCATGACATGATCCCAATTTAAAATCTGCAAACAAAAACAATAGATTAACACAGTGCAGCACAGTGTTTCATGCCCCTGGCCTTCTAACAGATTGCCAATGTTATGAGCTTTGATAGCATACTACTTATTTTAAGTGGGATGTTTGAATCCAAGCTCTTCCTGTCCCATATATCCTGACAGAGAAAGAGGTCTTGGTTCAGTCCCTTCTCCCTGCACCCCAGCTGACTGACACTGTCAAAACTGAGAGCTATGTAATCTCTCAAGCTATGTGCACCCAGATCCTAATCAGTCATTGCAAACTACAAACCTTCAAAGCTGAATACAGATCTAGCCTCAGAAACCACACACAGAGGTGGTTATTGCATGTGTGGTTCCTGATCAGCCAGCCTGTGCTTATACTGTCCTTGTTGTACCGGTATTATTGAACATGTTTTTAGTGTCACACTGTTTGCCATTTCATGTAAGCTACTTAAAATTATACTTATTGTTTCCATTTCTACAAAGATATTTAAGCAATGGCTTCATTATAAATTATTTTGAATTTTCAGGACAGTCCTCAAAATGCTCAAAGCAAAATGAAGATTTCCTTTCTTTATTCAGGGAGGATAGAGAGGGAGAGAAAGAAAATTACTAGCATACAGTACTTTAAAGTGGGGAAAACATCTGTGGTGGTTGTTTCCTTTTAAAAAAACTTGTTTCTTCAGATATAATCTTTGGATTCTGTTTATTTTTTCACTAAAATAGATATATTAACAAACCATGGGCAACCCAGAGGTAATAACTGAAGCATATGTAGCTGTAATCCGCCCAAAGAATGCTGCAAGCCTGAATTCTCGTGAATATCGTGCTAAATCATATGAGGTAAGATCATTCTTATTTGTTAGGAGGCATTGAAAATGCATTAAATGGGAGGGTTTTTTATTGTAGGAAGTTGTTGTTGTTGTTAAAATTTGTCTACTACATCCAAGGAACACAGGGTGGTTCACAACATAAAAATAGAAACACAAAATACATAGTTAAAACAAAACACTAACCCTTCTCCCATGAACACATTTAAAAGGACGTATAAATTAAGGTGTAGCATCAGTGAGAATAGCATCCTAGTCCTAGGTACAGACAGAAACTCAGGAAGTAGTTTGACGCTAGTGACATTTTTGTTGACCATTATCTACATTTCATTCCTGCCAACCTAGCAGTTTGAAAGCACGTGCAAGTAGATAAATTGGTACCGCTACAGTGGGAAGGTAAACGTCGTTTCCGTGTGCTGCTCTGGTTCGCCAGAAGTGGCTTTGTCATGCTGGCCACATGACCTGGAAGCTGTACACTGGCTCCCTCGGCCAATAAAGTGAGATGAGCGGCACAACCCCAGAGTCGGTCACAACTGGACCTAATGGTCAGGGGTCCCTTTACCTTATCTACATTTCATGCCAACATGGCATTGCCTGAAAAGTAAAGCTTGCACATTGGTATATCTCATCCTAAGTATATGAGTGCAAGGGCAGCCTCTGTTTTGACAGTGCTATTCTTCTTTCAAAATAAATACGGATCTTTGTATTAACTAATGTTTACCTTGATTTTCATCAGATTTTGTTGCTTGAAGTTCCCATCGAAGGACACAAGAAAAAAAGAAGAAAAATGTTGCTGGAAACTAAAATTCAAGGAGGTGGCGATATATCCCAAAAGATCTTGGATTATATAATAGAAACCACCAAACCAATTTCACCAGGAAATCAAGGTGTTAAAGGTAAGGATCGCTGTTTCTGCTTTCTAAAATAACCAGGCCAGTCTCCCCAACCCCATTTATATTCTGCCTGATAACCAATGACAGTCAGTACAGCTAAAACAACAATCTTCATTATTCTCCATAATGCTTGTCAGAATATGAAGATTTTTTACTTCTTTTTTGAAGTTAAGAAAGTTCTCATCTGGCTAAAGGAGAGGTTCTGAAAGAAGAGCTGTGGTGCCAATCTGTTCTCAGGAAGAAGAGAAAGTTGGAGCAAGCACTCATTTGAAGTCTCCCCACTATGGGGAGACAGGTACAGAAAAGGGTGCTTACTCAGTCAACTGGAGCCTAGGTCATTTAAAAGTTAAAAAAAACCCTGTGCCTTGAAACTAACTGGGTGTCACTGCAGTTGTTATATTACAGGTATAATGAGATCCCTCCTATTAGGGCTCATCCATACTTACCTTTTGCCCAACTCTTTTCAGGCAGAGACCCACGTTTTAATGCTTGCTCCATGTCCGAGTGTGGTCCCCCCCTGCCTCAAAACCCACTCTTTTAAAGCTGAATTGGAACAAATGTCAGTTCGGGTTTTCCACAGATTGATGCTTGCTGCGATTCAGCTTTAAAGTGTGGGTTTTTGCAGGGCAAGTTCTGAAGCAAAACCCCCCCCCCCAAACAAACGGGTGCTCGAACATGGAGCTTTAAATCACACCTGGAAAGAGCAGAGGAAAACTTAATCAAATGGGTGGCTGCACTAATTGAAGCTTCCAAGCCATCTTCAAAGGCAGCCCCATATAGAGTGTGCTATTGTAGCCTAACAATTAACAAAGGGTTAAATCCAATGTTAGTTGTACTCATAGTGCACCTATGGGGATAGAATTCAATGTATCACTCAGTGGAGTATGTGTGCAGGAAACTAAGTCATCTCAAGCAGTGGGATTTCCCCCCCTCCCCCCAAGCCTTCTAAACCTGTTCTGGGGTTTTCTCCAACCCTCCAGAGCAGATTTAAGGACCATGAGGGGAGGGGCGAGAAAGTCCTATTATATATGTGGACCTTGTCCCACGCATGCAACAGTTTAGTTGAATCCTGCCCATTAAAATTAATTAACATGGGTAACTTAGGTCCATTGATTTCACTGGATCTTACACTGAGTATAATTAGTTGGATACAGCCCAAGCACTGGATCACAGACACCTGGCTATTATGGCAGCAATGACAGATCCTGATTGATAACAGCCAAAACTAGTGAACATTAATCTTGGCCACAGCTACAGCTTGAGAATTCAGGAGAATTGCCGGGGTTCACAGTACCCCAGAATGTATCTGGATGGATCAACATGGCAGTTGGTGGTTCTACTGTTCTGGATTGAACTCTCATGTTGAGCCATCCAGTTTTCAATACATTGCGTGTTATCAGGAAAGACAGATGAGGAAACAGGAGGATAATTTCAGCCATTTAATTATTAAAGGATTATTATTGTATACAGGAAAACGAGTTCTGTTAATGAAGACTTTCCCTCTTGATGGCGAGAAGGCAGGCAAGGATGCATCCCTTTTTGTTGTACCAACAGTAGTCAAAGGTAAAAATAAAAATGTTAACATTAAAGCGGCACATACCGTGTTTCTCATATTATAAGACATGTCTTATATTTATTTTTTCCTCAAAAAAACACACTATGGCTTATTTTCAGGGGATGTCTTATATTTTTCCTCCTCCTCCTGCCATGGCCGGCATTGCTGCTGCGCCTATCACTATGTCTTATTTTCAGGGTATGGCTTATATTCCTTGAATGCTTAAAAATCCTGCTATGGCTTATTTTATGGGTATGTCTTAAAATATGAGAAACAGGGTAATTAGCAAATGTTAATATCATTTTCTTTAAAACGTACATGAATCGCGCAATCCTACGATTTCACACCAACCAGTTCCACTCAGGGCTACACTTGAATGCTTTTAAGACATGGAACTTCTTTTTCAAAATGAAAGGGGGGAAACATTTTATTTATGAGGATGAGAGAGGATGGTCAGTTGCGCTGAAGGTGGCAAAGAGGTTGAGGATGTAGTAAGCGATAGGATCAGGAGGCATGTGAAAAGTTCAGTTGAAGACAAGTGTAACCATTTTACTTTGAGAGGAGCGGGAAAGGGAGAGAAAGGGTTCTGGCAAGCTGCATCAGGCACTGGTGTTTGTGAGGCCTCAGAGTAGGGTTGCTTACTGCTGATTAAATCACAAATTATATTCAGTCTGTGCCCATCAGTGCAATCCTATGCATGTATTCACAGATGCAAGTCTCATTGAATTCAGTGGGGATTACTCTCAGGTAAATGGGAATAGAATTGAGGCCGTAATGCTCTTGGAACATCATTCAACAAGGTTACACTGCAACTAATATTGGGAGAAAACTGCATTTTTCCAGAAGCAAAATAATGTACTTTGACGAATGTAATAATGCAGTCTTGGGAATTTTTAATTTGTGGGGCATAGGAATATAAGAACAAAATGTAATGTTATCAGGCCAAAATTGCAAAATAGAATAAACAAGATTTGTTCAGCCTTTTTGTTTTAAAAAGTATCTTCTCCTTTGTAGATAATACAAAATATGCCTACAGTCCTGGATGTCCAGTTTTCTACTGCTTACAAGACATCATGAGGGTCTGCAGTGAATCCAGTACTCACTTTGCTACAGTAACAGCTAGAATGTTAATTTACTTGGATAAGTAAGACATTTTTAACAGAACTCCTTGAGTCTATAAAAAGAAAATGATGCTAAATAATTAAATATTTTAAAGTGTTCTTAGCATTTTGCATACCATAATATTTCAAGACAGATCATGTTTTACTTTAAAAAAAAAGTTGCAGGTCCTAAGCATTTGTTCTTAAGTGTTTGTATCAGTGTATCTCTCTAAGGGCTTACTTATGTGTTTACGTTATGCTGTGCTAATTATTTGCTAATCTTCAATAAAAACAACAGTGCTCAAAAGTTTTTGCCCGTTGTGTTCTGCAGGTGGTTAGAAGAACGGCATTCACAATCCCATTCAATCCCCGCTTTATTCAGACCATCTCCCTTGGAGCGGATTAAAACAAATGTCACAAACCCTGCATACTCTGTTGAACCTGGGCAGACAGAGAGCTCACTTCATATGGGATACACAGCGTTGGAAATCAAGAGTAAAATGCTGGCACTTGAGAAGGCAGACATGTGCATCTACAACCCTTTATTTGGCTCAGATCTGCAGTATACCAATAGGGTAAGAGGAGATCTTTATTAGTTTAAGAGGGCTTTGATGTCAGTGTTAGATTTTTAATGCTCATTAGGGTGCACTTTGAGCCTTTTTCTTCTTCTTCACTTTATATGGTATTTCCAGGTCGACAAAGTGGTTATAAATCCATACTTTGGACTCGGAGCCCCAGACTATTCAAAAATACAGATTCCAAAACGTGAAAAGTGGCAACGCAGCATGAGCAGTGTCATGGAAGACAAGTACTGTGTTATTTTTATTCATTTGCATTTCTTTCTTTTACAAAAGAATCACCCCCTGAAGTCCAAACCCCTATTATTTATTTATTTAAAAACTTTATAAGCATTATTCACTTCCAGAGTGGATCAGGGCAATCCTAAATATGTTTACTCATAAGTAAGTCCCATTATGTTCAGTAGAATATACGCCTTCGTAAGTTTGCATGAGTTTGCATAATACTGTAATTTTTATTAAGCTTCCAATTTTACATTTCAAAATAAAATATTTTACAAACTTTAAAATATCCAGTGACTTCCCTTCTTTTCCTTCCATGGTTCATTTTACATATACGGTACATTCCTGCGTATTTTACACAGTTTCTCACCCAACAAAAGTTAAGTACCCTGTTTAATTTATCTTAGTGCTGCCAGTGTTTTCAGCTGTATAAAGTTATTTTCCATATATTCAATAAACGCTGTCCACTTTTCATTAAATATATGTTCTTCTTGCTCTCCTATTCTATATGTTTAATCTGCAAGTTCTGCATATTCTGTCAACTTAAGTTGCCAGTCCTCTTTAGTTGGACTTTCCATTTTTGGGCTAACAAAACATGGGCCACAGTTGTTGCATACATAAATAACCTTTTCTGACACCTAGGAATTTCTGTCTGGGTCAGTGGTTTTTTTCTGGGGGTACGCAGGGGTACGCATACCCCTAAACATTTTGTGAATCTTTGTACTTTTGTTCATTTACTGTATTCATTTTCCCCAATTTGAACTATAAAATGGTGATTTTCTTGAGTTAAAATGAGAGTACCCCTAAACATTTTTTAAAGAAAAAAAGCACTGGTCTGGGTTATTTCCAACAAAGTAGTTTTAAACATTCCCCCCCCCCAATTCATTATAAATAATTTCCGCATCTAGAAAGATTAGCGCAGCCTGTTTTTCATTTCTTACTTCCAAGTACAGTACTCTATTAAATTAATTACATTTCTTATATTGTCTTTCATTGGTCAGTCTGGTAAAAACCTGGGCTGGTATCTGTGGACTGACTCAGTCCTTTTCAGTTTATTAGCCAATATCGTAGCAAATAGTTTGTAGTCATAATTCAGTAATGAAATAGGCCTGTAATTTTTGGTCTTTTTTAAGTTGCTGTCTTGTTTGGGGATCCAAGTAATGAATGGATGTCTCCATGAAGCTGGAACTACTCCCATCACCAAAAATCTGTTAATGGTGTCCTTGAGTGGTTCTATAAGTGCATCCTGAAACTTTTTATAATAAATTGCAGTAAGTCCATCTGGCCCTGGTGCTTTCCCCATCTTCATTTGGTTTATTGCCATTTGCAGTTCCGATATCGAGGTGGGCGCATTCAGAATTTGCCAATTTTTCTTAGATACTTAGGGTATGTAACAGTCACTTAAAGTAAGTTTGCATAGGTTCTGTAATGATCTCAGGTCCCTTGCTGGAGAGGGTAGTGGCACCAACCACAGTCAAAGCTATGAGCAGCCTTTTAACTTCCCCTCAAAGTGTGTTGGCTCTTAAAAGTCAAATATCCCATCAGTGTAATAAGACTGTAAAGTAAAAATAGGTTTTAAATGCAGATGCATTGCATTAGTGGGAGGAAAACTAACTCCTTTACTGTCTCGTGCCTTTTCTCTTTAGATCAAAGCAACAGGATACTTTTGATGAAGCAGTTGCTTAACATGACTGAAATATCACATCTTCTTTCTCCCCCCCCCCCCAGGGAACGCCAGTGGGTTGATGATTTCCCTCTTCATCGCAGTGCTTGTGAAGGAGATTCTGAGTTATTGAGTCAACTTCTCAATGAAAACTTTTCAGTCAACCAGCTGGACAGTGATCATTGGGCGCCCATCCATTACGCATGCTGGTGAGCAGAGTACTCTTGCATTGAACTCCAAAACAGGGAATTGTTCATAATTAAAATCATCTGTTTGTGTCTTCATGCTTATGTGTGCGTCTGTGTGTTCAAGTTTTTGTCATGCTCAAATGTAGCTAAGAAATAGAACCCAGAAGGCAGCTCTGTGGGTGAAGGGTGTGGCTCCGCAGCTGAGGATTTGTTCACTTCTCTGTGTCTCTGAGCTTTAGAGGGCAAAGTAAACCAGGTGTAGTCTAGCACAGACTTGGGAAAGGGCAAAATGTGAAGCTCACTGCACATGCTAGAATCATAGGACCCCCACTGAAATGAATTTGTTATTTTTTCACATTTAACTGAATGGCTGCCCTTTACCCCATGTAGATTAATCAGGCTGAACTTGAGCAAACTTTATGGTGGGAACAAAGCCACTCCATTTCCTATAGTGGAAGGCCTAGATTCCACTGAAACTCATGGATAAGCGCAGTTTGGTGTATTGGTGTCCCTCAGAAGTCTTCCCTGCATGCACATAGACTGCCCCCATCAAAAAGATGGACATTTTCCTAATTTCTGATAATTATTGCACATTAGTTGCCCAGCTTGCATGTAATGTTAAGCCAAACCACAGTTTAGCATGAACGAATGAAGGCTGAGACTGTCACATTCTTCCCCCAGGCCTGTCATTGTCTGTACTACCCACAGCTAAGCTATTGTTTGGCTTAGTATTATGTCTGAACCCAGGGTTGTGGGTTGTCTCTCCTAGATGAACTATATGAACCTTGGTTATAACTTGTGGTTTATTAGGAGCAGGAGAAACCACAAGTTCTGGCAACTCAAAGGTAACCCAGACTTTGTGGTAACTTTGCAAATGCTATAGAAACTGGCAATCCAGTTAAGTGGCTAGGGCATCCCCAAACTGCGGCCCTCCAGATGTTTTGGCGTACAACTCCCATGATCCCTAGCTAACAGGACCAGTGGTCGGGGAAGATGGGAATTGTAGTCCAAAACATCTGGAGGGCCGAAGTTTGGGGGTGCCTGGGCTAGGGCCAGCTTTAATGAAATGCACCACTGCTGTAAGAGAGGCTTTGTGCAAAAAATGTACTTAGAATTTAATTTAAAAATGTATGTAAAATGTTTTGGGGGAAACCCTCATATATTCTTAATTATTGGAAAAATTGAATTATTTCTTTTAGAATAGTAACTTCTCCCATAACTAAGTGAATTTCCTTAAATTGCAAATGCTAATTATTTTTGTGGGGCATGAATTTATTCCAGAATGCTGGTAGTGTTTCAGACACTTAGACTGAACTAAAATAATTAAGTGCAGCTTCTTACATGTGTCTTTGGAACCATTTCATAGACTATATGCAAGCTTACCTTTATTTGTATTTGTTCTCTGTGTAGGTATGGTAAAGTTGAAGCTACTCGAATGTTGTTAGAGAAAGGAAAATGCAATCCAAACTTGCTCAATGGACAGCTCAGCTCGCCTCTTCACTTTGCTGCTGGGGGTGGGCATGCCGAAATTGTACAGATTCTCCTAAACCACCCAGAAATTGATAGAGTAAGATATATTTGTAATTTCAATCATGGTTTCTTATACAATTAAATTCTGCTTTTGAACAGTGGCTCATACTTCCATTTGCAAAAGATTTTTTTAAAAAATTAAGATGTTTCTTGAAGTCATTCCAAGGAATGACAGTATTGTGGAGCAGGAAACACAACAGTAAATACTTCAAAGAAGTAATTCCGATTGCAAAGAAGTAATTCCTATCATTGCAGTTTGCGCAAGGAAGAATTGGCACCATGGTCAGCACTTTGAACAGTACCATGAAAATGTTTAAGACAGGTGGTGCGCTCTAATTCAGAGCATTGAACACCCCACAGAACACTGCATCTGGAAGTGCTTTTAAACCTTAATTTCCTAATCATGGGCATGATTCTTTTCTTTGGTGGTAGGATTGGAAAACACAGTTCAGAAATGGAGTCATGCCAGTTGATAAGTGAAGGGTACTTTCCAAGAAGGGGGCAGTGGATGTTGCAGCCTTTACTTGAGGGGCTGTAGTTAATAGTGGAGCACATGATTAGCATGCAAAAGGTCCCAGGGTTTTTGAAAGCCTTTGAAAGAAAGGCTTCCTTCTGAAACACTGGGTGGCCCCGGCCAGTCATTGTGTAAGCAGTTCTGAGCCAGGTGGACCAGTGGCCTAACACAGCATAAGCCAGGTTTCTATGTTGCATTTAGAAAGCTGTGTTTTGAATCTCATATTGTTTCTGTTTGTATGTAGCACATCACTGATCAACAAGGAAGAACCCCACTGAATGTCTGTGAAGAGAACAAACAAAATGAGTGGGCAAAAACAGCCAACTTGCTGAAAGAGGCCGCAAACAAACAGGTATGCAATGACCTTTCAGATTTTAGAAAAAGGTCCTTAAAAGCAAAAGGAAGTGTTTAATGGTTATTGTATTTGTTAAAAACCAATACATATATTTTTAACAAAAAGCAAAAGGAAGCATTATCCAGGAGCAGTTGGTGTGGTGCGGCAGTGCCATAGATAGACGCATTACTGACAGATGCATTGCTGCCGTTTACCATGATGGGGCAGGGCAGTGGTGAGGTTGAGGCTGTATGGGTATCGTGGCAGGGGCAAGCTTTGCTAGTGAGTCTGTGCTGCCCCGACCTCGTCTCCAACCTGCACAGCACAATCCCTCTGCAACCTACAATTATCTCATGTGTAGTGACATGGTGTTATGGCAAGCCCATAAACATAAGATGCTGCTGAGTAGAATTTATCATTTCCATTTTAATCCAATTTGTTAACACCACAGACCTTCTCAAATATTTTCTCCTCAGAGTTATTTCAATGGACTTTCTATAATGAATAAATTCTTGCGCAGCAGAACAACCTGCAATAGTGCAAGTCTCAAAATTTCAGTTCAGCATACCATTTGAATGTGCTTCCCTATGTCATCTGTGCTGCAATGGGCCTCGGAAGCAGAGCTTGACACAGGGGACCTCTGACTCTTCTCCTGAGCTTGTACCTGGAGAAGTGTATCATCCTTGACCATGTGTCTCGTTTCAGGGATGCTTAGACACCCATATTGCCCCTTTTTCCACTTGGAGGGGGGCAGGGTACTGGCACCCACAAATTTTGGCTTGCTACCAGGGCCAGGCAAGGTTTCAGTATTTCCTGTTTTCATTTATTTCCTCTAGTATGAGAAGGTACGGATTTATCGAATGGATGGGTCATACCGCTCTGTGGAGTTGAAACATGGAAACAACACCACTGTGCAACAGATAATGGAAGGAATGCGTCTTTCTCAAGAGACACAACAGTATTTCACTATTTGGATCTGTTCTGAAAATCTTAGTAAGTAATTGGTATCTTGATGACATCTGGTGTGGGGTAGATGGGGAAGAACAGTCTTTCAGGCAAAAATAGGGACCCTTCCAGGCCTAATTTGGCCCATGTGCCAGAGGTTGTCCATGCTCTCTCCCTAGGAGCCACCCTCCTCCTTTGAAGCAGGATCTCTGAAGAGGTTCTGAAGAAAGCAGTCTTTCACATGACCTGCTCCCAAGCCTTTAAGAGCTTCAAAGTTTACGAGTAGAACTTTAAATTGGACCTAGAAACTGAGAGCCTGTGAACTGACAAAGCAGTGACGTAATATGATCAAAACTTTCAGTCTTAGTTAATAATCTTGCAGCCCAACTTTTGGACCAGCTGTAGTTTCAAAACTTTTAAAGACAGATCCAAGTATAATGCATTACAGTATAATAGTTTAAATGGTTCACCTAAACACCAGCAGCAAACTATGCCTCTAGCTACGATTGTAGCTGGTATATTAGCTGAAGCTGACAAAAGGACTGAGCTCTTAGTGTTTCTGCCTTTTCTGACAGAAAGCTGACTTTTGCACTTTTTGTTAAGTGTATCCATTTTTCTAGGACACTGGTAACTGGTGTAGACCACATTGCATTTGCATGGTTGGCAGAGATGCTGACAGTACCATGCATATTCAGTTGACTTGTTTTATGTGCCTCATAAATAACAAGAGACATCCTAAAGCAGTACAATACAATAAAAACACATGTGGAGCAATCACACGTATAAAAACATGTATGCGTGCCATTCAAGTCCAATACAGATATCAACTGCGGGGGGTAATCCATGTAAGATTGTTGAAAGAACTTCAACAGATGCCAAAGGACAATAGGAAATATGTAACATTGCTATTTATGACATTTTGCTTTTATAATCCTGCCTTCTTTCAAAACATACTCAGTACTGTATAGCATTCACACATACTTGATACACATACTGAGACATTGTCTTGTATGCATTTATTTAATTAAAGAGCTTTTGTTGTGTAGATCTCCAGCTGAAACCATATCACAAGCCTCTGCAGCACGTTCGCGACTGGACAGAAATACTCACTGAACTGACAAACCTGGATCCTCAAAGGGAAACCCCACAGCTTTTCCTGAGGAGGGATGTAAGACTTCCTTTAGAGCTTGAAAAAAAGGTTGGCATTTTATGTTCTGATATATCAAATTCAGGTTCAATGCCTGAATCTCTAGACAGAGTCCAGTATAATGATTTCACTTAGTTTGTTCTTCTGATTTTTCCAGATAATACAGCTTGGCCAAGGGAAGCCTACGTGATACTCTCCATATGTTGCTGGACTACAACTCCCATCATCCCCAACTGCTGACCATGCTGGCTGGGAGTGATGGGAGCTGTAGTCCAACAACATCTGAAGGCTATGATAAATAGAGTGGCAGGGGAAACCCAGCCAGGTGGACGGGGTATAAATAATAAGGTTGTTGTTGTTGTTGTTAAGTGGGCAGCTAGATCTAAGTTGTGATGTATAATTTTTAATCAAGCTTTTAAACATTATTTTACATTTATTTTGTTTTAAATAACTGACTTGAGCTTAAAATTTAAATAACTACATGAATTGCTTTGCTACTGAGCAAATAAAATAAGAACTAATGATGTTTAAAATTTTAATATAGACACATTTTATTTTCTGTGCCCATAGACTGAGGATCCACTGGCTATTCTTATCCTATTTGATGAGGCCAGGTACAATTTATTAAAGGGTTTCTATACGTCACCTGATGCCAAGCTGATAACACTTGCAAGTCTGCTGCTGCAAATAGTCTATGGAAATTATGAAAGTAAAAAGCACAAGCAAGGCTTCCTAAAGTGAGTGGATTTTAAAATATTGATATGCTTTTTGTTTTAAAATGAAGATATTCAGATAAGAGAGTCTAAAAGGCTATTTCATGATTGGAGGTGTCGGCTGATTCTGGACACCCTCGCTTCTACATAGGTGACCAATACAGTTAAAGGTGACTTAACCAATCACCTGAGCAGCTATAATGTGCAAGAATGCTATAATGTGCATTATAGCCTATTTGCATGCATGAACTGTTGATAAAGGCAAACAGATTTTGTTTTTTATCTGTTCAATCTTATAAAAGTGGTTAAACATGTTTGGCTTTTATTTACAGTGAAGAAAACTTAAAATCTATAGTACCAATCACCAAATTAAAAAGCAAGGCACCTCACTGGACAAATCGAATACTTCATGAATACAAGGTACGATGCTGAGCAACATAATGTCAGAAAACCTGAAAACACTCCGATCGTAAATTTGAATGTTGTTAATTTCTTTTTATATTGTAAACTGCTACAGGCTACGTTGTGTGATTTTGGATGAAAGTTTTCCTTTTATTTTCTGTCATCCATTGTAAAGGCCTTTGGCTACATACAGTAAAATTGACTCTCGCCATTAATAATTTAAAATGCCTTTTATTTTCTGGAAATGTTAGGGCAACAAAAATAAAATGCTGACAAAGAGGTCTAACTGCAAATTTTTGAGTCATTGCTATTGGTGACCAGCTTTGCATGCCACATTAAACTATTGTTAAAATAAGCTCTGGTGTAATATGAATGCATTGCTTCTTCTCCTCACTGCTGCTAGGTTAGGTGTCCTGGAATCAGAGGTATTGGTCGAGTCAACTGAACATATTCTTTTGATCTGCCCATTCTAGCTCCACTCCTAGGCCAACTTAGCCCTGTAGCTGAACTTGTTTCTGCTGAACAAGTTTACTGGAACAACAGCCTCCTTGGTGGCCAAATTTCTTTTTCTGGCCCTTAAGCGTCGTAAAGTCAAAATTGACAGCATTGACATGAATCTAAATGTATAGCCTACTTCTTATTGTCGGTTTAAGTTTTAAGTTCCTTTAGATGTTTTAATTTTTGTATGGATAAATGTTTATTTCTGACTGACGGTCGAATAAAATCTGATTGATTGCTTCTTCTCCACTGGTCATATGCTGCTGGGGGACTAAGCTATGGTTTGGCATAGCACTATGTTTGAACCTGGGCTCAGGGTTTGTTTCTGTCCAAACAAACTAAGGGGTATTTACGGTTTCTCCTTGGCTTACCGTGTGTGGATTATTTTGGAGAATCAAACCATGATCCCAGGTTTAGCAGAAATGCTAAATGCAATTTAACTTCCTGATCTCCCCCCCCCTCCCCAAAATTTCTTATTGAAGTCAATGACATGGTTTCTTTCCATCTTGTATGTGTTCATATGAATTGCATAACAGAGTATCCTTAAGCAAAGTATTTCTGGCATTTCACCCTGTGCAAAGAATCTGGATCCAAATAGAAGTTAAAATCTCAACTTTTGTGGGTATGTCAACTTGTATTTGCAGAATCTCAGTACTAGTGAAGGCGTGAGTAAAGAGATGCATCACCTGCAGCGCATGTTTTTGCAGACCTGCTGGGAGATTCCTACCTATGGGGCTGCTTTTTTCACAGGACAAGTATTCACAAAAGCAAGCTCAAGCAATCATAAAGTCATCAGAGTGTATGTAGGTGTAAATGTCAAAGGATTGCATCTTCTCAATATGGAAACAAAGGTACAGTCTTTGTTTTTCAGTTTTAAGTCTTACCACTATCTGTGAACATAATGCATAAAGTGTGCATATTCCATACAGCATATGTCAATAATATTGTTATTCCATTTAACATAGTAGTATTTCATTTATTTTTTGTAATTCAGAACAAAATATGTCAGACAGTGAGCACATGTGTAGCTTATTGAGGAAAGCACTTTTACTTTGTGTCAAATTTATAGATAATGTTGGCCTTTCATCTTGTTTCCTTTATATTGACAGGCATTGCTGATATCTTTAAGATATGGTTGCTTTATGTGGCAGCTGGGAGATGGAGACAGCTGTTTTCAAATACATAGTCTGGAAAATAAAATGAGCTTTATTGTCCATACCAAGCAGGTAAGCAAACTACTGATTTCACACATTCCTCAACTCCCCATCCCAAATTTTTCCCTGGTGCTGAGCATACCTAACAGTTACATTTTAGGACAGATATCAATTGCTGTTAGTTTGGGAGAGGGGACGTGGTTGGCACTGCGGTCTACAGCACTTGAACCTCTTGGGCTTGCCAATCAGGTTGGCAGTTCAAATCCACACGGTGGGGTGAGCTCCTGTTGTTCTGTCCCAGCTTCTGCCAACCTAGCAGTTTGAAAGCATACCACCACAAGTAGATAAATAGGTACCGCTGCAACAGGAAGGTAAATGGCATTTCCATGCACTCTGGCACTCGTCATGTTCCTCTGTGTGCCAGTAGCAGTTTAGTCATGCTGGCCACAAGACCCAGAAATCTGTCTGTGGACAAACGTTGGCTCCCTCAGCCTGAAAAGCAAGATGAGTGCCACATCCCATAGTCACCTTTACTGGACTTAACTGTCCAGGGTTCCTTTATCTTTACCTAGTATTGGAGAATAATGCTGATGATGGGACTAGCATTGGTTTAAAGAAACACAGTAGTTCTGCACATTAGCTTGATTTAGGCAGATGAACAAGTAACACCACTCAGCTGTTTAAAAAATATTCAATGTCTGCCATAGAGCTCTAAAAATCTGTGCTTAGAACCAGTTCACACTCTTTATAGTCCACGGTGCATGCATTTTCAACACTAACAAGCAGTTATCTCTATTTGTAAATGTTATTTATCCTAGTCTCACAAAATAGCTTGGGCCATCTTCCCGAACCTGGTGCCCTTCAGATGCCATGTGCTACAGCTTCCATCATCCCAGACCAGCAGGGGATGATGGCAATTGTAGTCCAAAACATTGAGAGGGCATCAGGTTGGGGAAGGCTGATTTGACTAATATTTTATAAAAGCAGATTTCGAACTAAAGTTATTCTTTCTACCTGCACTGTGGACTCAGGTTAAGGTTTTTCATCATATTTAAATTAAGGTTATACTATATTAAATTAAGATGAGATTCTGGTGTCTCCTATAAAAAGGGTAAAGGTCAAAGAGACATGAGTTTTTACACAAATACTGTAGTCAAAAGAATTCACTCCTGATAGATAGAACAGGGAAGTATCCCAAATTAAGGTGCATAGGTTGCACAAGCTGCTTCTGCCCAGTTTTTGGCAATTCCCCACTCCCATGATGTCCTAGGTTCCTCGACCTTCATGAAAGATTATAATAGTATAATAATTTTCTTATTTATATGCTGTGCATCTGACTGGGTTTCCCCAGGTTTCTCAAGAGGGTAAGTGGAGGGTGGAGATAGTGACAAGAAAGCCTCCTTATACAAGCAGACCTGCTCACAACATTGGATGCAGCCCAATAAAAATAATTACTTCCAGCTCTAAAAAGAACATGACATTCTGACTTTGCACTGAGCATTTAAGGCTGTAATTCCAAAAACAATCCTTTGAGTTATTCTCACTGCAGCTCCCATGGAATTTCCTGAAAGTTTCCCAACCTCCAGTAGATGTTTTTTGGGATGCAGAGAACTGGAGTGGGGAAGAGGGGCAGGGATGCCCACTTGCACAAGTGGGTTCCATTCACAAAATACCGGATAGAATATGTCATATGACTGCTGTTTGGGAAACCCTGATTTGTTTTTTTCTGTTTGCAGGCGGGACTTGTTGTAAAATTGCTGATGAAATTAAGCAGCCAGCTGGTTCCCAGTGAAAGAAGTAACTGAAATAAATGGAGAATGGTTATGCAATTAGCTACATTAAGCACATTTTTTGTTTCTGTAAATAAAAGCCTTGTATGTATATGAGATATACAGGATGAAATATGCTCTCTATTGGACTTCATACAGGAGTTTATTTGTAAAATAGAATATATCTGTTATTTTTATAATAATGTTGGGGGGGGGTTATTTTAAAAACCATAACATGCATTGAGAAAAAATGTGCATATAACCAACAGCAGTTGAAAACGCAATAGGATGTAAGGCCCATTGGAAACAATAGGACTTACTTCTGAGTAAACTCGCATAGGATCGCACTGTAAGTCTATACAGCCGTACCTTGGTTTTCAAACAGCTGAGTTCTTGAACGTTTTGGCTCCTGAACACCGCAAATCTGGAAGTGAGTGTTCCGGTTTGCGAACTATTTTTGGAAGCCAAATGTCTGATGGAACTTCTGTGGCTTCCGATTGGCTGTAGGAGCTTTGTGCAGCCAATCAGAAGCTGTGTTTTGGTTTTTGAACGTTTTGGAAGTCGAATGGACTTCTGGAACAGATTCCGTTCAACTCCCAAGGTACGACTGTATTCTTGTTTAAAATAGGCAATAAAGAAGATTTTGCACCTCGGCTACCCAACAGAAGATTGCTTTGCAAGTTTTACTACATTTATCTGTCATAGCATGTGTGAACTATTGAAGTAGAGAATAATTGGAGGAATGTAGTGAAACTTGCAAAATAACCTTTAATAGTCAGCCTAGTAACAAGTGGCTATACTGTAGTTAAATTCCCCAAAAGTAACAAGATCTGGGGACCTCTAGAGCAGCATTCAATCCAGTGCAAAGAGCTGTAGCCAGAAAAGAAAGCCAGCAACTTCCCTAGCCTGATTTTCTTAAAAGAAACAACAACAAAAAACTTTGCTTTCTTTATTACCCCTTTGTTTAGAATTTAATTTGATTAAAAACAACACCTTCTTATATATTTAGAATATTGCATGGAAAGAGTCGGGGGTTAGATCTAGCTAGGTCAAAAAGAGTCCATCCATTGAACTAAATGGACATGATTAACTCAAGTCCATTTATTTCAGTGTATCCTCTTTAAGCATAATTTTTTTAGCTGCAACGCAGGAAGAACTTCGTTGAAAGAAATCTAAAGTATTGTGTACTTTGTTGCCTTTTATACTTATGAAATAATTGTTTTGCTAATTTATTGTTATGTTTATTAAGTACAGTTTTTTTAAATAATATATTCTTTGTACAAAGACTTGTGAAAACTAGTGTGTGTGTTTTATTTAAAACAAAAAGTCTGATTGACTAAACCATTACTAGTGACAGTAGGCCTGTTCATTTCCATGCTTTGTTAGTAATCATCTGGGCAATTTCTGACAAAAGTAGCCTTTTATAAGAAACCTTCTGAGCCTGCCATTTTCATGCATGGCATTCCTATTTGTTTCATGCCTGAGTAAAATATTTGGTTCTGATCCAAACAGAGTGGAGGAGCCATAGTTCTGTGGCACAGAACATATTTTCCATACAGAAGGTCCCAGGTTCAGTCCCTGGCATCTCTAGCTAAAAGGATTAGTTTACAGGTAGGTAGCCGTGTTGGTCTGAGTCGAAGCAAAATAAGAAAATTCCTTCAGTAGCACCTTAAAGACCAACTAAGTTTATATTTTGGTATGAGCTTTCGTGTGCATGCACACTTCTTCAGATACACTAGAAACAGAAGTGTCAGACCCTATATATATACAGAGGGTGGTGGGTGGGAATGGGAGATGGGCTGATGGGAGTGGTAAACCTGTAGATGGGTGTTAATGGCTGCTGATGGCTGCAATTAGTCCTGGGCTGAGGTGCTAAAGAAAGCTTGATCATGCATAATGAGATAAGAATCCGATATCTCTATTCATCCCAGGTGCTTCCATGGTTTTAAGCTTGGTAATGATTTCCAATTCAGCAACTTCCCTTTCCAGTCTATAGAGAGCTGAAGGGCACAATATAGAGAGCTGAAGTGCCCTTCAGCTCTCTATATTGGACAAACAGGCCAAACCCTACGCCAAAGGATAAATGGACATAAATCTGACATCAGGAACCATAAGACTGAAAAACCAGTAGGAGAACACTTCAATCTCCCAGGACATTCTATACAAGATCTCAAAGCAGCTGTTTTATTACAGAGAAATTTCAGGAACAGACTGATTCCAAGAACATTAGGTCAAACTCATTCCAAGAACATTAGGTCAAATTGCATTGGCCGCAGCCCTTGTAAGTTACAGTGTAGTTGCTGAGAACCACAGCCCAGAGAACATGTATTCCCTACTGGTTCATTCATCAGCTGAGTCACAAGTTCTTTCATCAAGCCTTGCCATTCAAGTCTGACCAATTTACTACCTGGGAATCATGCACGATACCACTCAGATTTGTGTTCTCTGCTATGAAAATTACAATACATTGATCAAGTGTCAATGGATAACCAGGTTATCCTTACAAGTGCCCATAGGTCCACTTTCCCATATCCTAGCTCTGTGAAAGCAACTTTGAGTGGGGCCCTCCCCCTGCACCCTTGAAGCACCTCCTGGCTGCTTTAACAGAATACCAGAATCACACTTACCTCCTAGTTTAACCCTTAGGGTCTGGGTAACAACATATACATTCAGGTAGGAAGCCGTGTTGGTCTGACACAATTGGGTGGGGGATTGTCTAGTAGCACCTTATAGACCTAAGTTTGTTCTGGTATAAGCTTTCATGTGCATGCACACTGTCAACTGAGAGCAAGCACGTCAAAGTGCAAGTAGATAAATAGGGACCGCTACAGTGGGAAGGTAAACGGCGTTTCCGTGTGCTGCTCTGGTTCGCCAGAAGCAGCTTTGTCATGCTGGCCACATGACCTGGAAGCTGTACGCCGGCTCCCTCGGCCAATAACGCAAGATGAGCGCCGCAACCCCAGAGTCGGCCACGACTGGACCTAATGGTCAGGGGTCCCTTTACCTTTAAGGTATCTAATGCATGTGATATAGAAAGTATTCTAAACTTGTGCTCCCTATATTTAGCATGCCTTGCTCTCTTCATATATGCAGTCAAACCATGAATCAGGATGATCTGGTATGTATTAGGCCTGGACATGCGAAACTTAAAATTTCTACCGAGCCATGAATTCACAGCAGCTTTTCATAAGATGCTCTGTCCCCCTTCAGACATTTTCTTACTCACTTTGGTTAAATATTGTATAATGTAAGAGTGGCTGCAGAAGAAATGAAACCACGGTGGCCACAATTAAGCACTGCACCTGCACTGAGCTAATCTCAGTTATGGCAGTTTGTGTCTACACTGACCAACAGACCTTGCTGATTATCTCAGAAGCAGGACTTCAAGTGTTAAAAGCATGATTTCAGGGAAGCTTTGAAATCTTAACCAAGGTTAATAGATCATAGTAGAGCTAATTGTGATTAAGCACAAGACTGGCCTACCTCACAAGGTTGTAAAACTAAAGCCAAAAATGCTAAAGCATCCTGGAGACAATGTGACCCACATTTCTGTTGCACAAATAAACATTTATTTCCATTTCTCTTAACCTCCAGATGTTTTGGACACCAGCTCCCATCATCCCTGAGCACTGGCCAAGCTGGTAGCAGCTGTTGAGACTAGCCCAAAACATGGAGGCTGCATAAGGCTGAGTTAGTTATTCAGACTACTTGGATAATTACTGCATTGAAAATCTACAACACCTACCAAGGTAATTTTAGTGGGCTAGCAAAGCAGAAGAAATCTATGGAGCAGCGGTAGGGAGCCTGTAGCCCTCCAGAGATTGCTGGGCTGACTATAGCTTCCATCATTCCTGACAATTGGCCATACTGGCTGCAGCTTATGGGAGTTGAAGTCCAACAACATCTGAGTGCCCCTTCTCCTTATATCTGGCAAAATTGGTAATCCTCTCAATTATGCCCAGAAGTGGCGAAATTGTATTGTAAATATCTGCCACACTTAAGCATAACTGAACTTGCTGAATTGCTTTTCAGTGTGAGGAGAGAAATGGGCCAATCAGGATTATGCTGGAACGGAACATCCACTTGAAACACAGCGTCAGTTGGGAATTCTGAGAGGTGAGATAGGAAGGGAATGTTTTATAACTCATTTGTTTTGTAAACACTGCCGCTTTATATGACAATTTCATCAATCCTGCTTGACCTCAATTTTTTTTATATTTAAATTCACTGCACATTTTTCATGCTGTTGTCTGTTGTTTCTGTTTCCTTTTTCTATAGAAGGCTGGAATGAGCACATACTTTCCAGAATAAATCTTCAATCATGTCTGGGGGGGAAGAGGAGCAGCCCCCCAATATAAATCCAGAGGGAGCAAATGAGGAGGAGCAGCCCCCCAAGACAAATCCAGAGGGAGCAAATGAGGGGGAGCAGGCCCCCAATATAAGTCCAGAGGGAGAAAATGTGGAGCAGTCGGCCAATGTAAGTCCAGAGGGAGAAATTGTGGAGCAGTCAGCCAATATAAGTCCAGAGGGAGAAAATGTGGAGCAGTCGGCCAATGTAAGTCCAGAAAGAGCAAGTGATGAGCTACAGAGCTCTGTTTTAAGTCCAGAGGGAGCATTTGAAATCTCTCCAGAGATTTCTGAAAATGCCATAATGGAATTATTAGAAAATCTTGATGCAATTGAAGATTTACCAAGTCCAGTTGACGGAAATCAGAGTGAATCTAGTCCTGATGACACTATACCTAAAAAAACATCCCCAGAAGATCTGGAAGCAGATTTGAAACCAGATGCAGGTATTTCATCCACCAGCATTTCCGCTGATGAAAAGCCATGTGCATCCAAGGAGAGTCTCATGAAACAAATCATGGAAAGCTCTGTAGAGGTTTCTGAAAAGGTTATTTCATGTTCGACAGAGAAACTGCAAACGCTTAAAAAGCTAGAAGGAATTTTGACGCCTGACACAATTAATGCTGAACTTCTTGCTTATCTGTATGCTGAAGGATTAAGTGAAATCCCTTCATCTTTTTTTGAAGGGCGAGCTAGGAAAAGTTTATTACAATCTTTTGAGAATGCCGCGATACCTGAAATGGCATCAGCAGAGAAGCTGTCTGAAATGATTGATGAAGGCTCCGTTCAGCTAAATGCTAAAGGGATGCTTGAAATTCCTTCAGGGATTTTTGACATTCAAATATTAAAGTATTTGCATTTAAACAGTAATGAAATCAAAACCATACCAAGAGACATAAGATTGTTGACAAACCTTGAAATATTATCCATAGAAAGAAATCAGTTAACGTCTTTACCTACTGAAATTTCCCTACTTCAAAGTCTAAGAACTTTAAACCTCAGTCATAATCAAATATCAAACCTTCCCGATGGAATTTCGAAACTTTCAAAACTTAAGTGCCTTTTAATGAGATATAACAACATTGAAACGTTTCCTTCTGCTTTGGAAAAACTAGAAAAACTAGAAATTTTGGATCTTAGTGGAAATAAACTAACTCTTCCAGACACCATGACTACCATGAAAAGTTTGCGTATGCTCTACTTAAATTCCAATAAAATGTCTATATTCCCAAAGGCTCTCTGTTACCTTCCAAATCTAAATAAACTCAGTTTGTCAGATAATCAGATCCAGAGTTTACCAAAAGAAATTAAAGAACTCAAAAATTTAGAAGAACTTTTGCTAAATAACAACAAGCTTATATTTTTACCTGTGCAGCTCTTTCAACTTATAAATATAGAAAAACTGAGACTGGATGATAACCAGTTGGAAAGTCTATCTGATAAAGTAGAGAATTTACAAAAGCTTCGGGATCTCAGTCTTGCAAAAAATTTCTTCCAAAATATTACAGAAAATATTTGCAGGTGTACTATGCTGGAATATCTGAACCTAAGTGACAACCAGCTTAAAATCTTTCCTCCCAATCTGTACAAATTAAAATTTCTGAGAGAACTCTACATAAGCAGAAATAAACTGATCTCCTTAGACGAACAAATAGCATACTTTAAAGACCTTTCAGTTTTAGAGATATCAGGAAATGCTTTAATGTACATCCCTGTTGAAATAAAGGGTTGTACAGAACTTACTAGAATTGATTTGAGTTGCAACAAGCTGTCCTTGTTTCCAGTTGGACTGTGTGCACTAACTGCTCTGAAATACCTAAATATCAGCCAAAATTATATTTCAGAAATAACAACTGAAATTTCATTAATTAAAAACCTACAGCATTTAAATTTTAGTAAGAACAAACTGCCCTCATTTTACATATACTTGTGCACTCTTTCCAAATTAAGCTACTTGGACCTAAGTAACAATCAAATAAGTAGTGTTCCAATAAATGTTCAAAAAATGAGGTCTCTTCGGGTTCTGCTGTTACACCATAACAGATTCGTTTTGTTTCCCAGGGAGTTATGCGTGCTAAATTGGCTTAAGGTACTTGATCTTTCAGAAAATAAGATACAGCTCATTCCTTCAGATATTAATCAACTGCAAGAACTAAAAGACTTAAATCTGTCAAACAACCAGTTTGCATCATTTCCAAATGAAATTTGTCAGCTTTCATTGCTGCAGAAATTAACATTGTGCCAAAAAAGTGGATTGAAGGTAAGATGGCATCTAAAATATAAATTTGTGTTATACATAGCTTTGTACTGTATACCAGACCTTTGTAAGAAAGTTTACACTCATTAGGTGCCATTGCTTCAGTGTAATTCAGGAAAACGGTTGGGGTTTTTTTGGACATGGTTCCATGTTGGACCAAGGCAGAGCAACAAAGTCCTGAGGACTACTTCCCTTATTATTCAAACCATATGCCTAGAACCTTTAGTTTATGTTGCTGGTCTGGATGGTTGTTCTACAGTTCCATCCTTTGACCAGAACTTAGTTTGCATATCTACCTCAGTGGTTAGAATGAGCAAGTTCAGTTTAACGAAGTTTACTTAATTAGTTTAAAATCTCTGAACTACCCCTGAAAAGGTAGCACCTCTAATTGCTTCCTTTCAACAAGTTCCAGTTCATCTTCAAGTTCATTATCTTACGTTTTCCTCTTTAGACTTTGCAGGGCTTTAAGATTAAGGACCATAATTGTTGGGCGAAATAAATTAAACAATTCACATTCCACTGTGTGTACATTGTGGCATTTTTAAAAAGACTTCTCAAGTATATTTTATACTTCAGCAGAGAGATCGTAACATTCTGAATGCTGGGGCTTTTTTATGGGGATCGTTTTGATGAACTTGAATCAAGCTGTGAATCGAACGCAAACTGAACTAGTTCATTTTGTAAAGGGACAAATGAGAACTGGAATTACCTCCTCTTGGGACATGTTGAACTTGCACTAGAATTAAAATAAAAAAATTCCTTCAGTAGCACCTTAAAGACCAACTAAGTTTTTATTTTGGTATGAGCTTTCGTGTGCATGCACACTTCTTCAGATACACTTGAAACAGACGCAACCAGACCCTTATATATATTCATTCAGAGGATGTGGGGGGGTGATGGGAATGGGTGATGGGCTGTAAGAGTGGTAAACCTGTTGATGGCTGTTAACGACTGCTGATTACTGCAATAGGTCCTGCCGGGGAAAAAACAAGGGCTGAGGCTAAAGAAATCTTGATCATGCATAATGAGATAAAGACATAGGATTCTTATCTCATTATGCATGATCAAGCTTTCATAATCAGCAGTCGTTAACAGCCATCAACAGGTTTACCACTCTTACAGCCCATCACCCATTCCCATCACCCCCCACACCCTCTGAATATATATAAGAGTCTGGTTGCTTCTGTTTCAAGTGTATCTGAAGAAGTGTGCATGCACACGAAAGCTCATACCAAAATAAAAACTTAGTTGGTCTTTAAGGTGCTACTGAAGGAATTTTTTTATTTTGCTTCGACTCAGACCAACACGGCTACATACCTGTAACTTGCACTAGAACTAGTTTCTTTTTTAAAATGAACTTTTCCAGCACTGATCTACCTGACACACTAGACATGCAGTACCCACTGTGGGCTTGAGTCATAGGAACATAGAAAGCTGCCTTATAACAATCCAGCTCAGTAACATCCACACTAATAGACAGCATCTCTCCAAGGTTTTAGGCAGCAGCCCCTCCCAGCCTTACTGCTCTCTGATCCTTGGATGAAGGGCAGCACAGTATAGAAATTTAATAAAATTAAAAATAAGTGCTAAGTGTGACCTTGGGACCTTTCTGCATGCAAAGATGTGTTCTGCCACTGAGCTATGGCCCTTCCCCAATAATGTAAACAGCCTCTCTGTATAAATGTGTGTTGCTTAACTCTTTTGTACTTTTTATCCCCAGTTAAAATCACTTTCAGAAGAACTATCAAAGCTGACCAACCTAAAAGTGCTTGATGTATCTCATAACGAATTAGAAGAAATGCCAGAAGGTTTAGGGGAAATAAAAAGTTTGGTTACTTTAATTGCAAATAACAACTGCTTAAAAAAGCTTCCACTGAACTTTTCAACACTCCATAACTTACAATGCCTGAATCTCAAAGGTAAGGATTTAAATGTTTAATGTCATAAGAAAATTCAGGCATAATATGCTATAGTCCCAGTCCAATGTCAGCAGTATCTGCGCAAAAATAAGTTCCCACTCTCAGATCAAGGTATAGTGAGTACACAAACGGCTTCTGCAACTGGAACACATGGCATCCAGCTGCATGTGTTATTCCAATCTCTATGTATCTCTACATGCAGGAGTTGCAGGAGTACAACTGGAGGCCTCTAGAATTCTGCTCCTGTTATGGTCTTCCAGAGCAGATGAGAACAAAAATGAGAAGGAAAGTTATAAAATAATGACTTCCTTGAAGAGAAAACATGCACCTTGAAAACATGTTGTTGTTTTTTTGTGGTAGCTGTGCTTGAAGTTTGTGTACATGTTGTCCTCCAGCTGCTTCCTGAAGAGACAACCCTTCTACATAAGTTGCTAATGGTACTATCTATAAAGGGGGACAGTTGTTTGTGTCCAGAAATGTTCCAGATTAACATAATGCAAACATTATCCATTTATTTTGCCAGAAAATAATATGCTACATTTGCCTAGCAATCTGCACCTTCTTCTGGAACTGAAGGATATAAATTTTGATGAAAATATTCTGATTAGACCTCCGCTGGAAGTCTGTAAAGCCAAGCAAATGCTCCCCATAACACGATACTTAGAAAGTGCTGATGAAAGAGATGGTAAGTTTAAAATAAGTTTCTCACAGCATCACTAGAGATCTCAGCTCAGGGATGGGGAACCTTTGGCCCTCCAGATATTGCTGAACTGCAGCTCCCACCAGCCTCAAGCAGCATGGCTGGCCCACCTTAAGGTAATTTGTCACCCTGAGCAAAATAAAGACAGATCTGTCTGGGCCTCCTGAGATCCTGGACTTCTTAGACTTCATTGCCCATCCTTGTTCTGTGGCATGTCTGTTCTAATAGGGTCCAGATCACCTTCCATTCTATTCTCATAAATGCACAAAACAGCCAGCTTCACTCTACAGCTCTCAGTAAGTCCTTCCCGAAGGTGGTCCATTAGCTCATCTTGTCCACTGCCTATCCAGGTCACTTAAGTGAAATCTAGCTTGTTGCCTGCCCTTTCCTTGCTTCTCCATATCATGAGGTCTCTAAGTTTTCTTCACTCCTTCATATTCCAGAGCAGCAGAAGCATGCGAAGGGTGAATGCAGGGAAGTTAAATGTCAAGCATTAACAAAAAAGGTGGCCTCATCCAATTTCCCTACACATCAACCTAAAGTGTTGTCCGTTACAGTTAATAAACCAAGGGTACCGTAGGTGCCTGTGACCCTCTAGCTGTTTTGGAGTAGAACTCCCATTAACCTTGAGCATGCTGGTGGGAGTGCAGGGCTAATAGCTGGAATCCAGCAACCTCTAGAATGTTACAGGTTTCCAACCTTTACAAACTGCTAGCTATCTCTACACATTTCCTGGCATGTTAAAAAACCAGCATTTTGGCTCTATCTTCCCTGCCCATCAAAGTATATAATTAACACTGCCACCAGTTGTTAAAAGAGTAAAGTTCATTGGATTCGTGCATAAAATCATATGAAACTGCTGTTCTGTGAAGTTTATGATCTGCTTATTTTAGAAAAAATCTTGGAGAAAGTTCTGAAGACCATTGCTAGCAATATCGCCTTTGAACATTTTGAGTTTTTTTGTCAAAAACTCCAGCTTAACAGTATTGAAATCAAAACAATAGAAACTGACAGGTTAGTGATATGTAAAATTTATTTTCCCTCCTTGTAACAGGTACTGCTAATTTCATCCATCTGGTTTTTATGTTTTGTAGCTTAATTGATACATCTCCCCGTTTAAGGGAGCAATCCTAACCCCCAATTCATGCTCCTGGAAGGAGTTTGGTTTGGGTGGAAGACTGTCTTGTCACTTAAGGTCCTACTGTGCCCACTAAAGCTGCAGACTGCTTGGGAGTTAAGCATGAGGCCCCCCTCTGGTTTTTTTTGGGTGAGGGCAGAGCACGGCCAGCCAATGATTTCCTGGATCCTAATCTGGCCCACTGACAAGCGAGGGGTCAAATTTGGTCCCCTCTGTTGCAGCCGTCTTGAGCTGGCACAGCACACCCTCTGAAAACTCTTGACTTCCCACCTTCCACCCTGACCAGCAGGAGCCAGCAGGGTTGTGGATGTCACCATCATCCCCAGGGCCACGTGACCCAAAGTTAGGATTGCTGTGTAATTAATCTGAAGGAGTTTAAGCATCTTCTTGTATATTTTTTCTATTAGGACTCTTTTGTTGGAAGAAAAAGTTACTAAGGCATTGAACCACTGGAAAAATGCAAATCAAAACCTGTCTGCGGCTGCTATGACAGACCAGTTGATCAGAATACTAACTATGGCTGGCCTGTATTACCTGACCAACAAAGTGAAATCTTTAAAACTCTGCTCAAGACTGGTAAAGTTCTAAAGAGCAAATAATATTGGTATTTTCAGTTCAGTTGGGCACGTGATAAGCTGAATAAAATTACCTTGTCAGGAGTCAGTAATTTGCTGTGTTCAATGAATTGCTATTGCTGCTTTAAGCATGGGCGTACCCAGGATCAAAACTAGGGGGGGCAAGGGGAGGGGCCAAGGCACGGAAGGGGAGGGGCCACGAAGTGGGCGGGAACGGCGAACTCGCGCTCCGCCGGGCTGTGCCCCTCCCTAGAAGCAGGGCTGGTGGGCGGAGGCGGAGCCCAGCCCAGCGGAGCGCGAGTTCAGCGTTCCCGCCCACCGCGCCGCACTCTCTGGTTCCCCGCCACGCTTGGCCTTGCCAGAGGGCGCGACGGGGAGCTGGAGGGAGGGCGCAGCGCGGCGGGCGGGAACGGCGAACTCGCGCTCCGCCGGGCTGTGCCCCTCCCTAGAAGCAGGGCTGGTGGGCGGAGGCAGAGCCCAGCCCAGCGGAGCGCGAGTTCAGCGTTCCCGCCCGCCGCGCTCTCTGGTTCCCCGCCGCGCTTGGCCTTGCCAGAGGGCGCGACGGGGAGCTGGAGGGAGGGCGCAGCGCGGCGGGCGGGAACGGCGAACTCGCGCTCCGCCGGGCTGTGCCCCTCCCTAGAAGCAGGGCTGGTGGGCGGAGGCGGAGCCCAGCCCAGCGGAGCGCGAGTTTGGCATTCCCGCCCACCGTGCCGCGCTCCCTGGTTCCCCGCCGCGCTTGGCCTTGCCTGAGGGCGCGCCGGGGAGCTGGAGGGAGGGTGCGGCGCGGCGCGGCGGGAATGGCGAACTCGCGCTCCGCCGGGCTGTGCTCCGCCTCTGCCCACCAGCCCTGCTTCTAGAGTAGAGCAGCTGCTCTAACTTGCCCCGTGGTGGGTACGCCCTTGGCTTTAAGTTAACTCTGATTTCAACCAGGCTTTTAAAATTAAATTGCCTCTCATGTTCTTTATTATTTACACACACACACACAAACACACACAAAACAACACAAACAACAAATAATGGGCATCGGTCACCAAGTACAAAGCAAAATCTATTCATGACTTGTATAAAGCAGAAAATAATAGCAGCATGTTAAGTTAAATAACCAGGCTAAAAAGATGTATGAGTTACAGGGGGGTCTAGGTTCCTCTGGGTGAAAGTTAATGAATAAACATAAACTGATCAGTATCGAAAGCATTAACAACGTTGTGCAAGTAATACTGTTTGTGAAACGCAAGCTCTATAACTACATGAAGATCCTTACCCGTTAAGGTTATGTCTTTGTGTGGGGTTGATTTAGGGAAGTGGCGTGGCATACCCGCCAATCCTCTAGGATTAGGAAGAGTAATACTGGCAAGCCAGTACAGTGACAGGTCAGGAGGTGAAGGTATGGGTCAGCTGTACTGGGAGAGGCTTGATGAATCTGGAGAGAGTAGGATAGAACTGGTTAGTACAGGCTTGGCAGGGGAAGACCGGGATGGGTCAAATTAGGGTTAGGAAGAAACAATGGAAACAGGTAGAGTGCTTGGAGAGATCACAGGATTAAAAGGAGGGGGATGTTTGATGAGTGAGACATGTGACAGGTACATGATGTGAGGGATGTGCAGTCCACCACTTCCTCTATGGCGGAAAGTTTGGGGTGTTGGCAGGAAGTGACCTGTGCCTGTACATGTTTATGCATGAGGTTTGCTCTGTAATTGGCTGGAAGTTACATCGTGAGTTAATGTTTAGCTGTCAAAGCTGCTGCTAATAAATACAGACTCCCGAGCTCCGCCCGGGGTTGGCCTTTGGGGAACTCAGCCTTGTCTCATCTCGTTATTGGATCTAACCATTTACTACACTTTGTACCACAGACTGTATCAGAAGAATATCCTTGCCATTCTGGCTTTGAACTGTATACATGTCCATCATGTTCCCATTATTTCCTCCCACACATCCTAAGTCATGTTAGAGCAGGCATCCCCAAACTTCGGCCCTCCAGATGTTTTGGACTACAGTTCCCATCTTCCCTGACCACTGGTCCTGTTAGCTAGGGATCATGGGAGTTGTAGGCGGTGGTCTGGAGAAGAAGAAAAACCACAGCCTGGTCTGCTTCTGTCTACTTAACAGAGACTGGATATATACAGGTGAAACTCTGAAAATTAGAATATCGTTGAAAAGTGCATTTATTTCAGTAACACAACTTAACAGGTGAAACCAATATATAAGATAGATGCACGACATGCAAAGCAAGATATATCAAGCCTTTATTTGTCGTAATTGTAATTATTTGTCGTTAGGCGGGTCAATTATAAATGGAATGTAATTAATGAAATGTAATAGCGATATTTATTTTTGAATTATTGTAATTATTTGTTTTATTACTGTGGAATTTCCAAAAGAAAGCATATGTAAAAATAAAAAATAAAAAAAAGTTGTATTATTGAAATAAATGTAGTTTTCGACGATATTCTAATTTTCCGAGTTTCACCTGTATAAAGAAAGAATCAATAGAAGCTTTTCGCAGCATGGAGGTGGTTTATTATCAGGATTGCAGATGAAATAAGCCACCCGGCTGTGCCCTTTTATCTACTAAGCATGGCTCCTCCCCCTTTTCTCCACAGGTGTTTGTGCAGCACCCCGACCTCTTATCATGGGGTTGTGATTATTATGGGAGACGGTTTGGGAAGGCGCCCGCCTCTCCCTACCTCAGCGCGCCTCAGGGTCCGCCTCCTCCAACCGCTGCGCCGCCGCCGCGGTCACCCTGTGGCGGCGCGCTCGCCGATTGGCCGCCGTGCCGCGTTCGTCAGATGGGCAGAGATCGGCCCAGCAGCTCCCGCCGGCGGTGGATAGGCCACGCCCCTCCGCGCGGCTTCTCTCCGGGAGTTTCCCGGCGTCCGAGTCTGCGTCGGTCCTGGTCCTGAGACAGTCCTGAGCCGGGAGGATGATGGCGGCGCCGAGCTTGCTGGAAGCGGGCTACTCCCTGCTTGAGAAGGCGGCTGCCGGCAGCCCGCTCTCCCTCTTGCTGGCCGCCTCCGCTTTCGCCCTCGGCTTGGGATACCTGCTGCAGGTGGGCTCCCGGCGGCGGCAGCAGAAGCCCAGCGCCGGCCAGGTGGGTAGCGGCGAGGGCGGCAGGTGGGCAGAACTTGAATCCGTGCCGATAGTTTGGGGTCGCAGAAAACCGGGCAGCGGGAGGGGAAACGGCGGGTCCTTGCAGCATGTGCATCCAAGCCCAGGCAGCCGCCGCCTTGGAATGGGCAGCCAAAGAAGGGACAAGGGCACTCTAAGCGTGTGCAGAAATCCCCCTTCCTCAAACTCCTTTGTTTTGTTTCCAGAGAAGAAATCTATCGTCAGAGTAAAGAGCCCAGATGCTCGGTATCTCTCTCAATTTTTTTAATGATGCGTGTAGGTGAAAAGGTAGAGATTCCTTGGGTGCGGTGCTGTTCCCTGATTCCCAACCAAAGCGAAGCAATGAATATGAAGCAATATTCTGGTTAGATCGCGGTGTTGAAAACAGTTTAGTAAGAGCTGCTTTTTGCTAAACTGTATAACAAAAGGCCGCCTTCTTCTTTATTCTTCAGAATTACCCACCTTACATTTCGTCGAACGTCCCCTTTTTGGGACATGCGATTGCATTTGGGAAGAATCCTATCGAATTCTTGGAAAACGCTTATGAAAAAGTGAGTCGATATGGTAATCATTTTGCGGTATAAGTGTTAGGGCTCCAAAGTAACACAGCTATTCAGAATCCTTGAGCTTAAATATTTAGCTGAATAAAATTCCAAGACTGAAGTCTCATAGTAATGCATCACATGCAAATATGAGAACCTTGATGCTGCTTTAAAAAAATGAAAAGCTGTTTTAGAAGAGGGATTTTAGAATGCATAATTTCAGTTCGAGTGCTTTCTCTGTATCCACTTTTAAATCCTCCTCCAAGTGGCTTCTTCACCTCGCCTCATCTCATGTGAGGTTTCTGTGGCTCATTATGGATGTTCAAGATCTGAGTTCTTCTCGTGATTGATTATGCATTTGAGCCTATTGAGACTAATATTTGGTACAGAGTGATAATAATGGTGTGCCCAAAATCTTAACTAAAATAACAGTAAGTTAAATCAATATTCTCATTAGTAGTAAATGAGTGAACAGGGATGTGGTTAACAACAACACGCTTTTCAACACCAAAGCTCCCATAGGGTAGTATCCAACTAAGTCATGCTTGGGGTATTGGTAGAAGGAATCTAAGTACTGATTTCATTGTGTTTACTCTATGAATAACATTGGATATTAAATGAAACGAACAGATGCAAATAATCTACGTGTCGTTAGTATAACTTTTTCTATGGGTAGAAGAGTGGGGTAGAATTATACAGTAGTACCTCTACTTACGAATTTAATGCGTTCCGAACACACATTTGTAAGTCGAAAAAAATTGTAAGTCGAATCCCATAGGAATGCATTGGGAGAAAAAATTTGTAAGTAGAAGCAACCCTATCTAAAAATTCGTAAGTAGAAAAAATCCTATCTAAACCGCATCCAAGATGGCGGACGGCGCTCCATATGTAAGTAGAAAAATTCGTAAGTAGAGTTATTTGTAAGTAGAGGTACCACTGTAATAGGGTGGGCCTGGTGAATCCCTGACCATTGTCTACTTTGTCTGGCCATTGCCCATCTGTCTACTTGAACAAGTTTAAACGTTATGTGCAATTCAAGCCTAGGTATGTTTACTTGGAAGTATTTACAAATAAAATAAAATAAATTATATTCTGCCTTCCAAGAAGCTCAAAGCAGTGTGTAATCCTACCCTCATTTTATCCTCCCAACTACCTTGTGAAATAGTTATACAGTACTGTGCATAAGGTTGCAGCCTAGACATAGTAGATGTCTAGGCAGATGCATTTTTGTTTTCGTTTTTGCTTCTTGTATGCAGCTATTTATGTTTTTTAAAGCAGTTACTATACATTTTACGGATTTCAGTGAAAATTGTCATGGTCTTTGCTGTGTGATAATAAAGTCACATTCTTGTACGCTACTGTTCCTTGCTCCTTCATTTCCTACCTTCTCGGTTTGTCTCCACAGTACGGTCCTGTATTTAGCTTCACAATGGTGGGGAAGACGTTTACATATCTCCTGGGCAGTGATGCTGCTGCTCTTCTGTTCAACAGTAAAAATGAAGACTTGAATGCAGAAGATGTGTATTCACGGCTAACCACACCTGTCTTTGGCAAGGGAGTAGCGTATGATGTGCCCAACCCAGTATGTGTTATTTCCATTTCAGTTTATTTACTTTCATGATACGTATAGAACACAACAACTCGCTGCAATCACAAAACAGAGCTGGCTTCAATTACTCATAAGTATTGTTGCCATATTCAATCTAACACAATTAGCCAAACTAATGATAGAAGTTGAAATAGTAGACAGTACAATTTTATAGCTGAATACCCACTCCAGAACTGCTGATACACTCTATCAGGGTGCATTGTATTACTTTATAGTTTAACTTATGGTTCACTTCAGAAAGAAGTTATTAGCCTGAGGGCATTTTATTATATTAAAAAAGGGTTGGATCAAGACAGTTTTTTGTGTATATGTAAATGCTTCACAGTCTGTCTTATTATGTCCTAAAAAATTGCCATCTTTGCAATTAGTTCTATAATATATTCTTGGCACAAGCCAGCCAAAGTGAAACTGATTCTGATGTGGGATTCTTACTTTCTCCTACTAAAATTAGTGGCAAACAAGTCCTGACCTTTTTGCTAGTTCATGCCTAAAACATACAAGTTGAATACTCTATTTTGTAAATATAGCATTGTTTGCTTTTTAAAGGTATTTCTGGAACAGAAGAAGATGCTTAAAACCGGGCTGAACATAAGCCAGTTTAAAAGCCATATACCAATAATTGAAAAAGAAACTACGGAATATTTTAAAACTTGGGGGGAAAGTGGAGAAAAAAGTAAGTATTATAGTTTGAAATGTTGCGCTTCTATTTGAACTGGGTCGTTCTGGAATGAGCGTTGGTGTATCAGGTTGCAATGAATTATTTGTAACTTCTTAGGTGTATAGAATCCTACATCAACAACTTCAGGGCAAATAAAATACCCAGTTGCTATCTTATGGGCAACAAATAATGAAATAAAAATGGCAGGAAAAATAACACTATGTGCTCAGTTCCAGACCTATTTTTGCATAAGGCTTTGGCGCTGGTATTGAAAAGGAGTTTTGAAAGTTTGCCTCCTACTTTTCCCTATACACGCTGCTTGAGTAAAAATGGTAGTGAATGGCTACTCATTGGCTCCATCGTGATGGATAACTGTTTTTGTTTTCTCCTCCTAGTTATAATGACCTGAGATGATTGTTTGAAGGGTATACTTTCATTTTTTTAAAAAAAGATTTTATTGAAATTTGAAAAAGAATACAAAGATTAATATAAAATATTTTTTATCAAGGCCGAAAACCGATCTAAATAAAGCACAAAGAAGAACGAAAGAAAAAGGAGTACTTTCAGAACCCATTCTAGGGTTAATGTGAGGCTTGTGAGATGTTTTTGTCCAATTTGAGCTATTTCATCCCTGTGTAGGACTGAAAAGGCACATGTAACCAGTTCTGTTCAAACAACCTGATGGCACATTTCATGAAAGCATGTGGTCAGGAATGGATTTAGTTCATGGGTCTGAGGTTTCTAGGTTGTGGGCTCTCAAGTTAGATGGGATTTTATAACCCTGTGGGATGGATAACTCTAAATCTGGTTTCAGCATATTTTGTCTGGCCCATTCCTTACCGTATATTTTTAAAAAAGAAATCCGCAATAAATTATGTCACACAACCTCTCCCACGGACAACGGTAAGATACTCACAAGGTAACAGGGTTACAAGGTACTCTTAGGGCTGCCTTTACTTTTACTTTATTTTATTTTCCACATAAAAACCATTTGCAGCATCTAGAAACAGTAGCTTCTGCCACACACAGCAAAAATGGACTATTCGTTTATTTTTTAGGTTCATTTTGATGGTAAACGTGAATTCTTAATCTGATTTACTGAATTCCCATTAATGTACTCTTTCCCTCTATGCACAGACTTGTTTACAGCACTTTCAGAACTAATAATTTTGACAGCAAGTCACTGTTTACATGGGAAGGAGATAAGAAGCATTCTCGATGAGAAGGTAGCACAGCTCTATGCCGATTTGGATGGGGGATTTTCTCATGCAGCTTGGCTTTTGCCAGGCTGGCTGCCTTTGCCCAGCTTCAGGTACTAAAAACTTGATTAGCAGAGAATATAGTTAATCAAATATGAATTATATACATTTTATCCTTCCCTCTATAAGGAGTTCTGGGCTTTCTATGCAGTTCTCTTTCCTTTGTTACATCATCACAGCAACCCTGTCAATTAAATTGTTCTTGGTGATGTTTGCCCAGTGAACTTCAGGGTGGAGCAGGGATTGCTGACAGACTTTGAAAGTCTTGCCAAAGCTATAAATTCGCAAGCCTCCTATTATTGTATTATGACATCCTCCCAATTAGCACGTACTATTAGTGAGATTCCTATTTAAGCCACTATCAAAGATGGATCTGCCCTTGTAATTCCAAATGTTGTATCACTGTTATCTTCTAGAAATCTACCTCCATTTTGTTAGGACACAGAACACAGGGGTGACTTACCCATAGAGGCTAGCGGCTCCACGTTTTGGAGGGCGCTAAGGAAGAGGCGGAGGCTAGATGCGGCGCCTCCCGGCATCAGCTCGCCCACCTCTGCCAGGCTGCGCCAAAGCAGTGCCGCACCCAGAGCCTCTGCCTGCCGTGGCCACCACGGCACAAAGCGTCCAGCTGAGCTGGGAGCCGCTGCGTCCAGCCTCTGCCTCTCCCCCACCGGAGGAGCTGCCTGCCTCCTCCAGCCCCACAAAGCTGGGCACATTGCCGGCAGCGCCATCCTCCCTAAAAAAAGGTCGTCAACTCTGGGAAACGGGGTGGTGGTGCCACCAGAGGGATCTTTGCACCACAGCGCCGGATATGCTTAAGACGGCCCTGTAGGTCCTGCAAAATGTCTATATCATCAAATATATTGTTAATCACAGTATCGTTTATGTCAAATCAGTGATTAATTGAATCCTGAAAGGCATCCAGAGCAAGCTTGTGTGAAGTGTTGCTTGACACTTTTTAAAAGGCAACTACTCTTTTAAGCGTCACAACAGATGAGGGTGGTTACACATGAGTAGATGGAAGAGAATACACTACCTTGCAACTAGCTCCCAGTCTCTTAGCACATCCACAAGAGACTGGGAACATTATATCTGCATTGGCTCTTCAGAATAATTTTAACATGAATTATGTTGTGCTGAGATGCTGAACTTCACTAATGTTTCATTTCAATTCCAGTTTACGCTACTATACTTCTTGATGTTTTGTTTCTTTACTGAGTGCTACTACCGGTAAAACAGAACACTTAGTATTTAGCTTAAATATTAATTTGCTTTCACAGCATTTATTTTCGAATCCATAGCCACAACATTCTACGTATGAGTCAGTCCTCCTTAAGGACCTTTTTGCTCTTTATGTGGTGTGGGAGCTGCTTCAGTGCAGCCCCTTGCCATCCCAAGGAGGACCGCCAAATTCCACTGTTATTTATGCCAGTGTTGCCCTGGTTTTCAAAAGGGGAAATAACCAGCATGAGAAGGGAGCAATCTCCCTTTAAACCAAAACAAAGCCTCCATTACTGTTGGTGCTAGAATATGAAGCACAGATTAGAATGTGGATTGTTTCTCAGCATGCTAGTGTTTGTCAGATTTTGAAAGAAAGCCCCACCTTTCAGGTAGGAGTATCACATTAGCTCAGGGGTCAGCAAACTTTTTCAGCAGGAGGCCGGCCCACTGTCCCTCAGACCTTGTGGGGGGCCAGACTATATTTTTTGGGGGGGAAATGAACAAATTCCTATGTCCCACTAATAACCCAGAGATGCATTTTGAATAAAAGCACATTCTACTCATGTAAAAAAACACTGATTCCCGGACTGCCCGCGGGCTGGATTTAGAAGGCGATTGGGCCGGATCCGGCCCCTGGGCCTTAGTTCGTTTACCCATGCATTAGCCTACAGTGGAAACTCGGTTTATGAACACCTCGGTTTACGAATTTTCCGTTTACGAACGCCGCGGACCCATCTGGAACAGATTAATCCACTTTCCATTACTTTCAATGGGAAAGTTCGCTTCAGTTTATGAACACTTCAGTTTATGAACAGACTTCCGGAACTAATTGTGTTCATAAACCGAGGTACCACTGTATTAGTAAGTACGCTCTTGTATAGAATTGTAGAGTCATCTAGTCTTTTACGTTTGTGTAAATTGATACAGCCTTTTAAGGAGCAATGCAGGCAACATGCATGCATGTTGGAAATTGGAAACTGAAATGTAGAATTCAAACGCTGTAGATTATTATTTTTCTTCTTCTAAACACGCTGTTACTTACATGGATTGTTTTAATTTCAGGCGCAGAGATAGAGCCCACCATAAGATAAAGTCCCTTTTTTACGAAGTAATTCAGAAACGACGGAAGTCTTTGGCAAGAGAGGACGACATGCTTCAAACACTGCTGGATGTTACCTACAAGTATGTGATGTAGCAAAAATGTTGCTGTTAGTTCCAGAAAGGTCTTTTCATCTCTGAGTTTCCAACAACTTTTTATTCAGGAAGATAAAATAGCAGCAGAGCAACTAGTAGCCTGACTTATACGAAGTAGAGCAGGCTTTTTTGCAGTGCCAACCCTGCCCCTCACTGCAAATGCAGTGGAAGGGCACAGTATAAATATTTATAATAAATTGTCCTAGCAATCCTGAAATGATTCCATGTATTTTGCTTGAATTAATTTGAATTTGTTTTAGCAGAAATGGAAAACAACAGCAGCCACCCAGAGGATTGTGTCCATGAAATCTGTTTTTTAACTTCCTTGTTCAAGTGGCACATATAACCAGTGTTGTCTGTTTTTATAATCTAGAGATGGCCATTACCTATCAGATGATGAAATCGCCGGGATGCTTATTGGGCTGCTGTTGGCAGGTCAGCACACATCTTCGACTACAAGCACTTGGCTTGGCTTCTTTTTGGCTAGAGATAAATCAATCCAGGAACGATGTTATGGGGAGCAAAAAGCAGTGTGTGGGGAAGACTTGCCTTCATTAAGCTATGACCAGGTTTGTAGGTTCTGTATTTCCTTTTAAACATTTCTACACGAATGCATGCAAGTTCCTTCAATGCTTAGGTGGAATTAGTTGGGAGAACAGGTTTTCAGAGGGCTTTTTAGTTATTGGTTTTTAATTATGAGTAAAGTCAAATCCCCTAAATTGGGAGGGCCCAAATTGGTGGGCCTTCCTATTTGGTGAAGCCATGTCCACCTACCCTACATGTAATATATGATGCCAGGTGTGGGGCAGGTAAAGGTGAGTCTTGGCTGAAAGGGAGCTTGCTTGCAGGCAAGACTGATTGGCAATGTCTGCAAAGCCTTTTACAAAAGTGCTATTTTGCACAGTGCTTTGAATGGGGTTTCTGAACATCTGACAATCAGCTGCTTCTCAGATCTTCAGGAACCCCCTTGAAAGCCTTGTGTAAAATAGGCAGAAGAGCTCACTTGCCATCATTGTGACATCAGTTGATAGACAGGTGGTCAGAATAAGGATGAGTGAAGATAATTACAGTGGTGCCTCGCAAGACGAATTTAATTTGTTCCACCGGTCAATTCATTTTACGAAAAATTTGTCTTGCGAAGCACCGTTTCCCATAGGAACGCATTGAAATTTAATTAATGTGTTCCTATGGGCTCCAGGGGACTGGCAGCGGCGGAGCTTGCTCGTTTGCCTCAGGGAAGCCAGGCGGTGGCAGTGCTGAGGCGGCTGATTCCGGGCTGGCCCAAGGGCGAGCGCAGCGCGTGGGGCGAGCAGGAGAAAGTGTGCGGTGACTGCGGCGCTGAGAGGGCCGATCCGGGCCGGCCCAAGGGTGAGCGCCGCACGCTTTCTCCCGCTCGGTGGCTGCGCTGAGGTGGCTGATCCCAGGCCAGCCCGAGGGCGAGCGCAGCGCACGGAGCGAGCAAGAGAAAGAGTGCGGTGCTTGCTGTGCTGAGGTGGCCGATCCTGGGCCGGCCCGAGGGCGAGCACAGCGTGATTTCTCCTACTCGCCTCGGCGGTGGCACTGAATCAACCAATCCCAGGCCGTCCCGATGGCGAGCGCAGCACACGGAGCAAGCAAGAGAAAGCATGCGCCGCTCGCCCTCCGGCCGGCTCGAATTGGCCCCCTCAGCGCCACCGCCGTGCGCTTTCTCCTGCTTGCCCCCTGCGCGCTGCGCTCGCCCTCCGGCCGGCTCAGGATCGGCTGTGATAGCACCGCTGCCACCGAGGCGAGCGGGAGAAAGCAGGGCTGCTGCCTCCTGTCTTCCCCTTGGCTCGGGGAAGACAGGCGGGGGCAGCCCCCGCACCGCCGCGCTTTGGCTCTGTCCCCCTTGGCAAGCCCCGGGAAACCAGTTGTAGCGCGGGAAGAAGGCAAAGGAAGATCAGCTGTCAGCTTTCTGCGCTGACAGCTGATCTTCCTTTGCTGCCTTCCCGCGCTACATTCTATGGCTGTGTATCGCAAGACGAAGCGGTGGCCATAGAAAACCTCGTCTTGCAAATCCCTCGCACAACGCAAAACTCTTTCGTCTTGCGAGTTTTTCGTTGTGCGAGGCATTCGTCTTGCGAGGTACCACTGTATCTGGCCCACTGGGCTAGAGAGGTTCCTACCCTTGCCCTCAGTCAGTAAAAGCATGTGACTCTTAATCTCAGGGTCATGGGTTCGAGCTCTACTTTGGGCAAGAAGATTCCTGCATTGCGGGGGATTAGATGGGATGCCCCTTGTGGTCCCTTCCAACAATTCTATGATTCTAGGTGTAATGAGAGTTAGTTTGGAACAGCGTTAAGATTGAGCAGTATTATGGATGCTAATGTAAAATTACATGCAAACACGTTTCTTTTGTCCAATTACATAGAGGAAAAACTAAATTGCTTTAGTTCTGCTGGAAGATAATGATCTTTGCAGTACGTTATCCATATAGATATGCACAAAACTGAGGTTTGTTTTTACTCATTTGTAGCTCAAAGATATGACTTTACTGGAACTTTGCTTGAAAGAAACATTACGACTTCGACCTCCTATAATGACTATGATGAGGATGGCTAAAACTCCCCAAGTAAGAATCTTTCTTTGTTTCAGTGATATGTTAAAGCAGAAATAATACTTGGTGAGGCGGTAAGTGGAATGTGTGGTGGGGCAGAGTCACCTTTCTGTCATCGCTAGCGATACTCCTGCTGGAGAACTGTGACCCTGAGCTCACCCCTTCCAAATAGGGAGCAGGGATGTCAAGGGGGCAGCTCTGTCCCACCACAGGTGCCACTACTGACCAGAAGGGTAAGCTCCAAAAGCAATATGAAGTTGAAAACCTTACTTTTATTGACAAATACTGTACAAAAGGTGGAATAGTTCTAACCTCTTGATTTCCCCCCCTTCTAAATGATGCGATCAGTTAAAGCAGGGGTAAGCAACCTAAGGCCCATGGGCCGGATGCGGCCCAAAAGCCTTCTCAATCCAGCCCACGGATGGTCCAGGAATCAATGTGTTTTTACCTGAGTAGAATGTGTCCCTTTATTTAAAATGCATCTCTGGGTTATTTGTGGGGCCTGCTTGGTGTTTTCACATGAGTAGTATATGTGCTTTTATTTAAAATGCATTTCTGGGTTATTTGTGGGGCATAGGAATTTGTTCATTCCCCTCCCCCCCCAAAAAAATAGTCCGGCCCACCACATGGTCTGAGGGACAGTGGACCAGCCCACAGCTGAAAAAGGTTGCTGACCCCTGAGTTAAAGTAAATGGGCCGACACAGTTATGTATGAGGTTGTTGTAGTACCTAGAACTTAATACAAGGGCAAAGTAGTCCTTGGAGGCAGGGTTGAAGGAGGGAGTTTATAGCAGACAAGTTAATGCTTACTTCCAAAGTCCTGCTGTGTTTACACTGGCCAGGGTGGAAGGTGCGGGTGGGAATAATCTCCCTCCCAAGAGAATGGACTACATCAGCTTGAGGGTAGGAGTAGGGTTTTGGCTGGTTTGAAGACTTCTAAGGAAAAGAGGAACTAAAGTTTTCCACAACATGCCCCCTTTCCATTCGCTACCATCCCTGGAGCACTAACAGCAGAGGAGTGGTGATGGGGGAGCCTTTAACTCCTACAAGGAGGACTCTAGTGCTGGACTTCCCTTTCTGACTGCAGAGAAGAAAGAAGAAACCATGTGCTATCCTATAGCCGAGGCACCCCCAACCTGCGGCCCTCCAGAAGTTTTGGCCTACAGTTCCCATCATCCCTGACCACTGGTCCTGTTAGCTAGGGATCATGGGAGTTGTAGGCCAAAACATCTGGAGGGCCGCAGGTTGGGGGTGCCTGCTATAGCCTCTGTGCTGCTCTTCCAGGAGTCCAGGACTGCTTGCTTGCCTTAAATTATTTCCAGTAGTCAGCTCGTTACTGATGTGTTAAGCAATATCTTAATGACATTTGAGCATCTTTGTCAACTACCCTGGTATAAAATATTGGCTCTGCATTTAGGCCCCAACATATTTGTGTTGGTTTTTGTTTTTGGTTAAATAATAAAAAATACTAAGTATATAAAAAGAATTCCCTGGATGCCAAGATCCAGTTTCAGGACAAGTACTTTTTGGTGAGAGAACCTCAGCAGAGATTTAAGATCACAAAACATGCAGCAAAGTGCTTTTGGATCTTTAAAATATTCCATTCTAAGTTGCTTCCAAAGTTCCCCACTTCCCTTAACAGAGAAAAAGACTAGACAGATTCATGTGCTTTTCCATACAGTAGTCAGAATAGGGGGTAGTAAAACTTAGGCTCTAAAGTAGTGCTTCTAAATTATTTGGTATAGACACACCAAGGCGGCTGGCTTAAGCCATGTGGTCTGAGCTTGGAGCATCTAACTTAGACTTTGTTATTGGAAGAGTTCCCATGGTGGAATGGAAAGAACAGAGGCTTGATCCCTTACTCCCAAGGTGAGAGGGGGAGTGACCTAGCTAAGCCAAGCAGGACAGCTTAATCTATGGTCTTAACCCCTTCATGCATTAATTAGACTTAAGCATATTGGTTATATGAGGCTGGATGTCCCACAACTTGAGCAAACATAGAGAAATGCCTTAGCTAGGATAGTAGTAATACCTTTCTGTTGATGACTGTTGATACATGAGTGGTACATGAATAGTATTAGTAAATATACTATCCAAACGTTTGATGGGTTGAATTTGAATGTATGTTTGATAAAAGTCTTTTCTTGCTTTTAGACAGTTGCTGGGTATACAATTCCACCTGGTCATCAAGTTTGTGTATCGCCCACTGTCAACCAGAGACTTAAGGATTGTTGGACAGAAAATGTAGATTTCAAACCAGAGCGTTATCTCCAAGATAACCCCGCGGCTAAAGAGAAGTTTGCGTATGTGCCGTTTGGTGCTGGTAAGTTGGTTGTAGATGTTCTCTAAATAAGGGATACAATCATTGCCACCTTCATTCATTTAAAAACAAACAAGCAAAATACCTGAATTCAAAAAAATAATTTGCGGCATGGACTGGACACCTGTCTGTCCTCATGTTTTGAAAAGTGGTGTCTAGCTAATCTCTGAAAATGCAGGCACTTGCCTAATAAACAGTAACTGAGGATCCAACAGGTTATTTTTGGTCCCATGAAGCAGACCTTGTTAAACCCACATGGGTGGGCTTTGTTTACAGGCATCCAGTTTTGTGGCATCCTGCGGCCTTTCAGCTGCCCCCCCCCCGAGTTTAGGATTGCTCCCTTATACAGATCTAATTTCTTGGTGGTACAAGAATGTTTGCAAACGTAAAATAAAGACACTTTTAATTTTCTTTTAGGTCGTCATCGTTGTATTGGAGAGAACTTTGCTTATATTCAAATTAAGACAATTTGGTCAACGCTTCTGCGTTTGTATGAATTTGATTTGGTGGACGGTTATTTCCCTACCATAAATTATACAACTATGATCCATACACCCACTAACCCTATCATTAGATACAAAAGGAGATCAAACAGCACAACATAGCTTCTTGCAGCTGAACTGCAGGGACATTTCTGTTATGTGAAGACAGTTAAAAGAAGTGGCTGTTCCTAGCCTATAGTATTGTGAAGAAGTGTGGAAAGTTTGTGCTATTGGGAGTACGGTACTAAGTGGGGGGTGGGGATGTTTGCTTTTTTGTTTCTATCATTTCTTATCCTGTATTTCTGATTCTGTAATGTGAATACTTTCTAATATATGTGTCTTTTAAAAGAAAACTATTAATCTTAGGTTTAGAAATACAAACCACAGTTTTTTTAACTGTAAATGGATTAATGAGAATGTAATTTGGTTTCTTTAAAATGTTGGGATAAAAAAAAAATCCTGCTTCATTGACTCCAATAGTTTCACTTATCTAAACTTGTAAAAAAGCCTGGTCTAGTGGAATGCTGGTTAAGCCAAAGATGACTAATCATGAGAGCTGTAGATCATAGAAGTTACTGTTTTCCAGAGGTGACTTTCTGCCTGTGGCAGAGTTCCACTTGCAAAGTACTGGATACAACCCTTTGTTTTTAAATTGGGCAGTGCCAAAATCGCAACTTTTATGTAATTTACAGCTAGGCAATTGGGTTGAGATTAATGCTTTAGATCTTTATCATATGCTACTAGCACAACATTTTTATTTACACTGTGTCTTATCTATAAAACGTTGGTGTGCGATCAATTTTGGAAGAAAGCAGACTGCTGACATGGGTGTAGTGCCCTAAGTATGGACTGGGAGTAGAATAGAGGAACAACCAGGTGACTTGTTCACACCTGAGAATCAGACATTCTCCCCCTTCCCCATTTCTCACAAATGCACAAGCAACTCCCCATTATGCAGATTCTATTTGTGCATGATCGTGCACACACAAGCTGGGCGGGCAGCTGATGTGTAGGGAAGACGCTTCCCCTCCAACTCATGAGGAGACCACTGGGGCAGGCCTCCTGAGCAAGGACGAGTCTCCAGAGTGCTCTTCATTTTGCACGTTTTCATGTATGCACGTGGGGGCCTGGAACCACCTGTAGCAGTCTTATTGTAGCTAGTCAGAAGACTGGTTTTTTTCCAGCAGACCTAAAGTTTCAAAATAAATTTTGAACACAAGTCACACATTTAAAAGGATGAAATCATCTTTATTTCAGTACTTTTGACAAAATACCCATAAAATTCAAAACTTCTACCTTTACAAAAATAGGTCTCTACGGGTGATATTTTTTCTCTGCAGTGCCAGTAGCAAATAGGATAAAATCATGAGAAGTCCTTCACTTATAACCTCATCAGAAAGTGTGGTGCACACTTGGGAGCTACACACTCGGCAATCTCAAGACATAAACGTTTCAACCTCTCAAACCGCCTGATAAATACACTTTAAATAATTTAATTGTTTAAATTAGCATTCCACAAATATACATGAAATTTAATGATCTGTTTCAAATGTCCACAAAAAGGGCCTATATACATAAGTTCCAGTCTTGGTGACGGTGCCAGCAAGGTGAACTGCATACAATCATTGAGCTGTGTTCATGTTGGTCCCACAATATACACATACAAAAAGCACAGCAGCAGCAGCAGAGTTGCAAAAGGCATTTCATCTGATATCACTACCAGCGGTGAAAAAGGTCACAAGGATTATCTTCTGATACCAGAATGCAGTTGAGTGTATGAAGCAGGTGCTGTGGACCAAAATGAAACACATTAGTGGGTGGTGGTGGTGTGGCTTTGACAATTACAGACTTCCCGAAATTAACACAATGGTCTATGTGAACAGCAGTTGTTTTAAAGAAATACAAACTGGAGAGCAATAATTTCAAAAAAGAAACATTTACCTGACTGTACACTGCCAAGCCGCCTCTGTAGAGCCTCCAGACGGTTGATATAATCTGTTAAAGCCCTGTCAGGATCGTAATTCTGCAGCTGAGAACATGCGAGGGAAACTGGGCTTAAATCAGTGTGGATGCCCTGGTACCTTAGAATGGAGAAAGAAGCAACAAAAGATGTTAGTTGGTATTGTAAAGTGCCTTCAGGTTGTAGAACGTGACAAATGCTGCAAAATAAGCAAAACTCTGTTCATGATTCCTGAATCATACAAAGAAAAATACAGAAACTACACCAAACAAGTGCAACAGGTATGTCAATATACAATCCTCGGGCATTTATGCTGATCCTTCTGTAAAAGCCGTAATAACTTCCCTGTTGGCTTTGAAACTCCAGGCACCCTGATGGTGCTATGTAAAACAGGGTCCCCAAACTAAGGCCCGGGGACCAGATGTGGCCCAATCGCCTTCTAAATCCGGCCTGTGGACAGTCCGGGAATCAACATGTTTTTACATGAGTAGAATGTGTCCTTTTATTTAAAATGCATCTCTGGGTTATTTGGGGGCCTGCCTGGTGTTTTTACATGAGTAGAATGTGTCATTTTATTCAAAATGCATCTCTGGGTTATTTGTGGGGCATAGGAATTCATACTCTGGCCCCCCACAAGGTCTGAGGGACAGTGGACCGGCCGCCTGCTGAAAAAGTTTGCTGACCCCTGATGTAAAATAACAAGAGTACAAGAGGGCAAGAAGCTCCCTCCCCAAGGAGCTTCCAATCTAAAATTTGACACAGCGCATTAGGTTGATCAGGTCAAAGGTCCAACTAGCCAGCCATCCTGTTTCCAACTGTAGCCAATGACATGCCACCGGGAAGTCCAAAAGCAGGACACAAAGGTCAACGCTGCCTTCCTAGACCCAGCATCTGGTACTGAAAATGTGCACAGACTTTTATGGGGTGCATAGATTCCATTTATGAATTTGTCTGATCCCTTTTAAAAGCTATGAAAGTCACTGGGCCTTGCCACAGTATGTGGTGGGTAAATCCATTCATCAGTTATGTGGTGTAAGGGAGCATGTGTTCAATTGCCCCGATTCTACTACCAATACATTTTGTTGGTTGAAACTCCCCACCCAGTTCTAGTGTTTGAGAAAGGGACATGCATTTTCGGTATTTCTCCCACAGCCTCCTTGTAAGCCAGTATTCATGCCCAAGGAATGGCTTCCTTGATCAAGTCCGGGTCCAGCATTCAGTTTCCAGCAAAGTTCACAAAACATGGCATAAAGATGACAGCCTCTCTTAGCTTGTTTTGTCCCCAGTACCTCTGAAAATAGAAGCTACATGCTAATTTGCTTCAGCTCAGCCCATCACAGACATGCAAGTAAAGAACAAACACTGATATTTACCTATGCTGGTAGCTTAGAGGAGATCTAAGTGATTCCAGCTCTGATCTAGATCTGTAAGATGAATGCCTATGTTCTCCAAAGAGCTCCAGAACACCAGGGAAGGAATCAGGTCGCAGGTCATTACCTATGTAAACAAACAAATTAACTTTCTGCTAAAGAGAAGAAGCAAATTAAAGACTCCCATTTCTGCACACCAACAGCATTTAATGAACTTGTTTCTTGTAGCTTATGGGTGAAAATCATTGAAACGGGTGGCCTTAATTACAAATCATGCTGTCACCATTCAAGCCTATGCAACAGCCATGAGGGCTTAGAAGTATCCACTTAAACCCGCACAGCTTTGTTTAATTTACAACCCAGAAGCCGAGCCTTTCCAAAGAGGTCAAAGTATAATTTCTGGGCTTTGCTTGCTGGTTCTGAGCATTCAAATATTGTGTTCAAAACTTTTCTCAAATCAACACTATGGACTCTTCACAAAATGCAGAAATTTGAGTGTCAGGATAGTATCAGAAGTCTCCAATAACTCTTTGTATCATGCTACATGATTGCATTTTATTGCCTATATAAAGCCACAATGTCTGGTTTTGCAATTTAGAAGAAAAGCATAGGCCAGACATAGTGGCTTTAAATAGGCAATAAAATGCAATCATGTAGCATGATACAAAGAGTATCTACCGTAGTAGTGCAGAAGGCAAACCTCATGATGGTCACAGAATAGAAGCCGAAAGCAAATGCTATAGGCACTTGTTTAAGTTTGCTAAGCTCTGCTTACAATGGAATCTAAGTATGCGGCGCTTTGTGGAGATGACTGTCAGAGTGTTGAGGGCTCTGATACGTCTTCCCCATCCACTGTGTGAATGTGTGACTTGGCTTGGGTTTGTATTCTAGGTAAGAGCGACTTCATGAACTTCTGATTTTTGTTTTAGAGTGATGACTTTCCAGCCTTTCAAAGGGTCCATTTTAAACCCCAATCTGCAGCACAGAATTTTAAAAATGTGCTACTTTGCAACTCTATTTATTTCCTCTCTCTCCAAAAGATGGCCATGATAACACTGATGTGGTCACTTTAAGATCACCTGAGAACACCAACAAACAATTTCAAGAAAGCTATCCTTATATATGCATGACAGACACACACTCTTCTATGAATGGGGGAAAATGTCCCTCAAAAACCAAATCACTGGAAAAAGTTTATCTCATTGCTAACCTTAAAAAAATGAGACACTGGTCTCTAGGACTGCCAGATCTTAAAAGGGAATCTGTCAAAAATTATTTACCTGTATTCTGGCTAAAACCATCTCTGCTGATGCCTGTTAAACTATAACCAGTTACTCGGTGCCATCGACGAACTAGAAACTTCATTCTGCAATTTCAAAATGAACAAAGAAAGACTTGTCTATAAACATTTCTGATGGAAACAACAGGATTATAATTCTCCACAGACACATGAAACAGTTTACATAGCCAATCTCTAAATCAGCTAATGCAACTTGCTGGGCAGAGCAAACCAATGGCAGTGGGGAAAGAAGTGCCAAATCTGGAGTGCTGTCAATCTCATGCCATCCAGGGTCAAAGGCTATGCTTTCACTTATCAGGAGAGCTGAGTATTCAAAGCCTCCTCTTGGCCTGGCTCCCTGATCAGCTTGGAGAAGAGACAGCCACAAAGGGTCCTGCAGCCACAATGAAGAGGCCTCCAGGAATGGAGTTCCTTCTCTGCTTTCAGAGAAAGATCATAAGTCCCTCAGGATGAACTTCCAGGGACCATAGCACTGCACCCCAACACTGCTTTTCTAATACATTTTAAAAATAATGTAGACTTTTGTTTGTGTGAATATAAACATAGATAAACTAATAAGTTGTACAATTAGTGACATTCAGGAGAGAAAAATGAATCATGTTTCCTTAGGTACTGCAAGTAGAACACATGCCACAGAATCTCTTGATGCGTTTTCTGTCCATGATGTGTAACTTTGCAATGACACAGGGGCTCAGATTTAAATGGAGTGGACACCTACTTTCATCATTTCTTTACACACGCAGGTCATTTATTTGGTTCACTTTATACAAAACAAATATCCTGTATCATACCTTGAAATTGCGATTAATACTCTAACTGCTGAGCGGAACCGAGTGAAACTCTTTGAACGGCGGGTGATCACCTCTAGGTCTGTGTAGGAAGGCTGCCCACCCATTCTGGCAAGGAGGGATAAGGTGGCGTCTTCACACTCCTGAAACCCGCCCAGTAAGAGCAGCAAATATTTCTTCTGGTATATGAGAGCCTTCCGAAAGCTCTCTGCTCTCAAATATCTGCCATAAATTCTCTAGAAAGGAAAGGAAATTAAATAATGTATTAAAAAAATAACACACTCTGTCATGTCTAATGTCCGTATGGAGGTCATTCTTTCCACCTATCCTAGGCCAGGAATGGGGGATTTTGTTGGACTACAACTCTCACCAGCCCCAGCCAGCATGGCCAATGGTTGGAGATGATAGGAGATGTGGTGCAGCAATCTCTGGAAGGCCACAAGTTCTCTAGCCCTGTCCACTACCCATGTAGCTCCTGAAGTTAGTATTGCAGTTTGAGGAGCTGCAACTGCAACCTTAACTGACAAAGGGAAAAGGCTCCACTTGCATGCAGAATGTTGGCCTTTTCCTTTCATTTATCTGAAGGAAAAGTCGGAAGAAAAATGAAAGAAGGGTAAGGTGTTAAGCAGACAAGGATGTGATAGGCCAGGGTTCAAATCTCCACTCAGCCTTGAATCGAGTTTGGGCCAATCACAGTCTGTCAGCCTAAGCTACCGCACAGAGTTGTTACAAGGATAAAATGGCGTGTGGGAGAATGATGAGGGCCACCTTGAGCTTCTTGGAGAAAAGGTGGGATATAAATGCAATAATAAGCATTTGCCCTCAGATTAATGAAAGAAGAAAAAAAACAAGTGATATTCTTAGCAATAGAACAAAATGTCCAAACAGCAGGCAATGAAAGGCCTCTTACCTTTAAAGCAGCATTTTCTGAATCTGACCCCAGTTCTCTCAGAAAAGCCTCGTTCCTTAATTCTGCCCTCAGCTTGGCCAGCTCTGCTTCGGCCTGCTTCAGGGACTGCTGCAGAGTCAATTTCTCTTTGCTCCAGAGCTCTCTTTCAGAAGCAAGGAGAGTATCGACACTCCCTCCATTGTTCAGCGACAGTCTGAAAGTCTTGTGAAATTTCAGAAGAAATGCAGAATTAAGTCCACCAGTACCAACAAGGCAAACACCAATTTCAGGGGAGGAATCTTCCTCAGGTCTAGCAGGGGAGTAAAAGTTTAAATCTCCCCTCCAGCAGAAGACAGCAGCTCAGGGGTACAGCATCTTGCTTTGTGTGCAAAAAAGTCTGAAGCTCAATTCCCCCAGCATCTCCAGGTAGGGCAGGGAAAGAACCCTGACTGAAATCCTGAAGGTATTGCCAGTAGGTATAGACAAAACTCATGAGCTATACAGACCAACTGTCTGACAAGCTTCCTAAACCTGCTAGGATCCTAACCATTGTTTACCAGCCGGCTAATGAGTGCAGAAAGAACGCAAGAGAGCTCCACAGCTGGTCGCTGTCAGTTGGTACCCATGGAAACACAGCCAAGCAAGAGGCAGGTGCAGGAGAGAAAGCAGCCACTGTATATGTTTATCTGGTTCATATCCATGGACCTTGTTGCCCGAGACAAGGCAGAAGGGCTTCAAAATCTTGTAGGAGGCTCTTAATGATACAGTCTGAGAAGGATCAGCATGGCTAGCTGCTAGACAGCAGAATAAAGAGGACCCGGGAGAAGGTAAGGGCAGGGATGGTGAAGTTATTCAGTCCCAACCTGAGCAGCCATTGAGGGAACAAAGCTGGGTGTTATGCCCAGAGGTGAGGTAGCAACGGAAGGGAGTGACCTAGAACAGGGGTCCCCAGACTACCCTGGGGACCCCTGCCACCTGCTGCCACCACCTGCTCTTACTGGCACGGCGCGGCTGCCGACTTCTGACCCGGAAAAGCGACGGAAATAGCTTGTGCGCATGCGTGTGCGTCATTTCCGGTGTACTTCCGGGTCGGAGGAGGCTTCTGCACATGCGCACAAGCTATTTCCGGCACTTTCCAGGTCGGGAGTGTGCCAGAAATAGCGTTTGTGCATGGGCGCGCACAGCCGCGCGCCCCCGCATGCGCTCCACCACCCTCCGGCCCACCACGCAATTGGCCCGGTGGGCATCTGGCCCAAAGCCGAGTAAGTTTGGGGACCCCTGACCTAGAGGAAGAGCCAACAGGCATCCCTGTGATGAGATGGGTCTTGATTCCAGTAGCGCAGGGTTTCCCATATACTTGGGTCTCCATCTGTTGTTGGACCACAACTCCCATCATCCCTAGCTACCAGTGGTCAGGGATGATGGGAACTGTAGTCCAAAAACAGCTGGAGACCCAAATTTGGAAAACATGCATTTAAAAATGTGCAAGTTAACTGCAATGCACTCAGCTTAAGAGACGTATGACTCAGTCCATCTGGACAAACACTTAAGGTGAATTGAAGGACTATTTATATTCAAATTAGGTAGAAACATACCGAGTCTCCACACGCCCCTCTCTGCTGGTATCGTCTAAGCTCCTCCTCCAGTTTCATGACTGCATTTCTCAAATTGTTCTTCTCCTCACTCAGTCTGCTGACAAACCCAGTCAATTCAGCATTCTGTTTTAGTAATCTTTCAGTCAATGAAGCAGAGGATGGCAAGTCTGAACTTATCTAGATAGAAAAACAAGAGTAGATCAGTATGGATCTCAGGAATTTTTTTAAAAAATGCTAGATCAGGAAAAGAGTACCCACAATTGTTCTTTAAATCAACTTTGGAAAAACTTTCATGAAACAATGTAACAAAATAACACAGCTAAATATACCTATTTTATTATTTTGCTAAATTTTGATCTCTTGGGAGCCACTCTGACCTCCCCATATTGAGTCAGAAAGGAGGGAAGAAATACCGTATATTCCGGTGTATAAGAAGACTGGGCGTATAAGACGACCCCCAACTTTTCCAGTTAAAATATAGAGTTTGGGATATACTTGCTGTATACGACCCGGCGTATAAGACGACCCCCGACTTTTGAGAAGATTTTCCTGGGTTAAAAAGTCTTATACGCAGGAATATACAGTATTTTAAATAAATTAATAATAATTTTAATGGATAGAGTCCCATACTAGGGTAAACTGAGTTCCATCAGAATTCAATAGGACCTATGTCCACAGAACGATGTGTACAGAATTCACAGAAAATGTAGCATGTTTTGCATACATGCATTAATTTATCAGGCCTACATACTTACGACATTCTGTATCAGAAGCGTCTTGAATAAGTGCTAATTTCTCTCACCTCTGCTTCCGGGTTGGGCAAGCCAGACAGCATTCGTAACTGCAAGATAACTTCTTCAATGTTATTCTGTATCCCAACAAAGCCTTCATCATCTGCTTTTTCAAATGGTAATCTGGAATAAATAAAAACAACTTTATTTAGGTAGAGTAACAGTATGCATATAGGCTGAGTCATTGGTTTCTGAACATCCAGTTATTGTCATGAGCAAGATATCACTCTAACCTTTGGGCAGCTTTGTTAGCCAGATGTTTCAATGTGGAAGACACACTTGTAAGCTTCTGTCCAATCATTTGCAGATCTTGAGATTCCTTGGTAGCATCTCCCATGCCAGCTAGGGCAGAATAGGACAATTCTTTTGTTTCAACTTCTCCAATTTTCTGCTGGAAAACCCATTTTCTGGTTCGCTCGTTAGATGTATCCCAAGTAGTCTGTACATGCAAAGGTTTGGGGGCAGGGAAATTGAATTTCCATATTTAGTACAAAAATCCTATTCTTGAATTAAATGAAAGGACTGATAGGACTATTTTAGACATGTAACATTAAAAGATACCAATTTGCATAATTACAAAGAATAAATGGTGATTTCATTTGAATAAAGGCTGCATTAAAAAAACCCAACCCAACTATTAGTAGCTTCAAGCTGCATACTTCATGCTGCAAAGCTATTTAGAAAAGAATTTTCAAATAGGTATACAACATATACAAGGACATTAGCTACTTAACAATCTATGAAATATCCTTGACCACCGTATAACTGGCTTAGATGAAGTTAAGCACCTCACAAACTTTTAGGTGCTGTTTTTAAAAATGATCCTACTTATTTTTCAGCTATTGTTATCTGTAATTGTTGCTGGTTTTTATTGGTCTTTTCTTTTCCCCTTTTTAGTAGATTTAAACTTCTTGTAAGCTGCCCTGAACACAGTGGAAGGGCAGAGCATGAATTATCTTAATGAAATTTATTAGCATTCGCAATAGCAATTTTTGACAGATGCTAGGAGAGCTTAATGAAATACCTAAAATGTTGATTTCAAAATTACCCCCCAAAGTCCATTGTCCTTCATTCCCCCCAATTAAAAGCAATTTTGATTCATGCAGTTAAGACTCAATGATCTAGAAATTACCAATTTTTATCGGGCAATTAAAATCACTTGCAATTTTGAACTTTATGTTCTAAAAGCTACCATACCTCATTTAGATTCTGACATACTGCTTTTTCCACTTTTACTCCAGGCTCTTCTCTCTGTTCTCTTTGCTGCAATTCTTGGATTGTTTCTTGCAATTTCTTTTCCTCACATTGCAGCTGATGAACCTGTTGTCTCTTCTCCCCAAGCTGCCACTGAAGATCTTCTACCTTGGATTCCAATTCGTGTACTTTTTTCTGTGCCAGGATGTTAGCATCTTGCTCAGTCTGTAGAGCTTTTCTTTGCACCTGTCTCTCCTTTTCCACCTGTTGTTTCAATTGCACAACTTCCAATTTATATTTCTCAGTTTCGCTAACCAGGGCAACTATACAGTCATGCTTTTCGTCCAGTTGTTTTTGCAGATCCTGGAGTAACTCTTCAGCTGGTTTAAGAGTTCCATCCTGACTTTTCTGGTCAGCTGCCTGAAGCTGGGCACACAACTCTCTCTCCCTTTCTAGCGCACTGTTTATCTCAAGAACCCTGAATCTCTCAGATTCCAGGAGTACCTGAAGTTCAGAGTTACAGCTGCGCTCCTGGGACAACTGGGCTGCATTCAACGTTTCTTGGGACTGGATCTTCTTTTGCAAATCAGTTGACAGCTCTCTCTCCAGCTCCAAAAGATTACTCAGTTCTACAACTTTTTGTTTCTCATTTTCTAGGGAATATTTCAAATCCTTCCAAAAGGAAAAAAAAGAAAATCATACACAACTGTCTGCATGAATCTGAAAATAAAACTTGAATGTTGACACTACTTGGGCTGAAGAAGATCTTACTAGATGTGATTCTAATTCAGGGCTTAACCTAATGCTGGAGTCTCTTCATTAAATACTTTCCCCCTGACTCCATTAAAAAGGATTAAAGTACGTATTACATATGCAGACCTGCAAATATATCAACTTAAAAGGCTTGTTAAAAGAGGAAAGTCCTCTGCTGTCTTTTTGGTGCCTACTGAGAATGTGCTGAAATGTAAATTTATTTCTGACAACTTGAAGGGATTCAGACTCCCACCTACTGGCATATCAAAAAAACCTCAGGCATCATTTGACAGCTGAGTAGATTTAAACTTGGTAAAAAGGAAGAGGAGGAGGAATAGTTCACATACTTATTAGAAGTATACGGTCCATCATGGGAGAGACTAGCATGCTGGAACACATTCCTTGTATGCATACAAGGTTGCAGGCTTACTTCCAGGAATCACTAGCTAAATGGCTCAGATATAGTAATGTAAAAGACCTCTGCCTGACACTCTAAAAGAGATAATGCTAGTTAGAGTGGACAATACTGAACTAGATGGACAAATAAAAAGTCTGACTTTGCGTAAGACTGCTTCTCATGTCCCTAAAAGGATGAACATATGACTTCAGGTACTGAAACACACACTGTCAGTCAGCGCACCGCTTCTACTTCCACACCTTGTTTGTGGCATCATTATTCAGTTAGATAAAATCTATAGCTCTGTATATCTACACTCTGCATGCTCAGAATGTTTTAAGGGTCAAGAACTGTTACCTCAAGCTCTTCTTTTCCTCTTTCTTCACTGCGTTCTATTTTAGCCCTTCCTTTCTCCAATGCCCATTGAAGCTCTCTTGATTTCTTCTGTTCACTTGCCATGGTGTCTTTGAGCAAATCTAATTCAGCTGCTTTCCCCTTAAGTTCATTTCTGACAAAAGTCAAGACAAGGTTGCCTTTATAAACCATTTCTAAGAAAGTAACTAGAACAGGATAAATTATTCACACATGTGTGGACACTGAGTGTGAAACTACATGTTAAAAGGGAAACATTAGGTTCTCAACTTCATCTTTGCCTCCTAATAGTAATGGGGGGTGGACGTGGACATTTGTTTAGGAAGTACTGAATCCTTCCTTGCACACTAATTCAACATCATCCCAACCCTCCGTGTTTGTGGAGTTAACATGTTCCTTATAGAATATTTTTTCTTAAGCATCAGCAAAATGAGGCAAGTCAATCTGGGGGATTATCCACCCTTACCTTACCTTTTGCCCCTCTTTCCAGGGTTTTTGTTTTTTGTTTTGCCCCAGATGTTTCCCCATGTAAACCTGCTCTTTAGTGGTTAATCGGGGCAAGCATTAATTTGGGTATCCGTGGATTGCTATTTGCTCTGATTGACCTTTAAAGAGTAGGTTTTCACAGGCAAAGCTCTGGAGCAGAAAAGAAAAGAAAGAAAGGATGCTAAGGCATGGAGCTTTAAAGCACAGGCTGTGCATGGAAAGAGTGGAAAGCTCAGTGTGAATAAGCCCTGATTTAAGTAATTAAACAGATTAAAATAACCAACCCCATATCACATTAGCTATTATAGCTATTACAGTTTGAGGCCGTTGGTTTTTTCTATAATTAAAAACCAGAGAAGTCATACTGACTTTGTATGAAAAATTATGGATATATAATTTATATTGACATTAAACTTCAGATTTACTATAGGACCCAGCCAATGAGAACCTCACCTGATGGCTTCCAGGTCTCTTAAGTGCTTATGCTGGGCTTTCAGTGTTGTTTCCAGTTCCAGTTTAGTTTGTCCAAGTTCATTCTTCAGTTCTGCAACCACCACCCTCTCAGAATTCAGCTGCTCCTGAACTTCAGCTGCTTTGTCCTTTATATTATTGAGCTCCATTTGCACCTCCATGTTGTACCCCAACAATTCTAGAGAATATGCAGTCAAACAATAAGTAACTGATTGTACACACTAATCCTTTATGATGAAAAAAACGCCCTGAGCAAATGGCTGTAGCAAGTCCAATATACCATTTATAAAACACGTTTGATTTCAGCAAATGGTAGCAAAGAAACAGGTACACACACACATATGTCAAGAAAGGCAGCACTAGCCTGAAGGAACAGGAAGAGACAGTTCTTCCATGTAACTTCACAGGAAGTTGTTGACTCTCCCTCCCTTGAAGCCAGTTCCTTTTGTGCCTTCACTCAGAACAGACCCTTGGCATACCTCTCTCGTCTTCTGTCTTCTCCTTCCTCAAGCTTTTTGGCATACTGTATTGTGACTGTTTACCATCAGTACTGTATGTTAGATTTCTTTACTTAGTGTGACTGTGCTTGCCTCAGAATTGCTCTTAGTCACAAACAAATATCAGCTTTATTTTGCCCTATTAAGTAAGCCACCCTCCCCTCAGTCTGTTGTCTATTCCCTGCTTTTCCCTATGCCTCCTTCATTTAGGCAAGCAGTTTTCAAAGATGGGAAAGGCTTTGGGAAAAAGCACCACCTCACCCACCTCCAAGGCATGTGTGCTTCAGAGTCTGTCATCCAGATCATCGAGTGTTGCAGAGGTCGAGACGTAGAATGAGGGAGAAGGTGCCTAAAGAGGTAGACCCAATGGCACCTGAAATACAGCGCCCCAACTACTATCTCGCAGGTGCAGTTCAGAGCGGTGGCAACTGTATGCATGGCCCAAACTTGCCCCACATTAGAAGTGATGGCAGTGGGTGGTGGCTCTGGTTGAATAGAGGAGGAAGAAGGAATACAGCTCCTGGCCAATGGAGGGAATGGCAGCAGACAAGCAAGATACAGAAGGGAGGGAGCTGAAACTGCAAGACTTCTTCCCACTCTTTTCAGGCAGGCAAACAAACAGAGGAGAAATTCTCAAAGGGAAACCTACATCAGCCCTAACTCCTGAAGTTGTTTTATAGTCTGCTTCTTCTGAATGTGGAATTTTCTAATGTGGAATTTTCCCCAGTAAGTCACCCCCATTCTGCCTTAGTAAATATATGCACAAGCAAATAAAACCTGCTTTCCTGTCTCATATATCAGCAGAGCTAGCTAGAAACTACCAGGGTGCCAAGTAAAACCATGCCATCAGCCATGAAGTGTAATTATAGACAGCCCTTTTGTCACTGTCATCCATACCAGTCCTTTCAAAATAACCAGTTCAAGAGAAGAGACGATTTTTGGTTTAGCCATGTCTCCTGAAATAGGACAAGGTTCTAGGCAAAGAGACTGTGGAAATCTCTTTCAAAGTTCATTGCTGCCTACCAGTTCAGAGAAGAAAATTAATAGCACTTCTGATGCCAAACATCCACCAATGAGTGGGAAACTGGCACGTCCAACAAGGAGACTTGTAACTGTCTTTTTATTCATTTGTCTATGTCTAGTTTTCCTATCTCCCATTTCCCCTCCTCTAGGGTCCTCCTTAGCTTGGCCAGGAAAAGAACTGAGGTTTCAAGGGAGGGAGAGTCAACTTCCTTGGGAAGGCATTTCTTGCCTTCAACTGTAGGGGGAACCAAAGCCCACTTGACACCCTAACACCCAAGTAAAAACATCTTTCAGGTAAGAACAACGGCTCCATCTATTAGCAGATGTTTATGGATATATAAGCATACACATCAACACAGAGTCATATAAATTACCATGACATTTTGGCTCCATTTCTAGTTCTCCCCTTAGATCAGTTCTTCTGTTGTTCAGCTGAGCATGCAATGAATTGATTTCCATTAATAGACTTCTTCTATCCGCATTCTGAATGCAGTCGACAGCAGTTCTCTGAAATATGTGCTGTTATCAATTAGAAAGAAAAGAACAAACAATACTATCAAATGAGTGAGCAATAACCCAGATTATTATCTAAAATGTGTCTTCACAATTTAGCAAGTTATTGTCATCTCAAGCATTTTATATGGAACACTGTGTTTGCCACTGAAGAGCACATTATGCAAAATATGCAGGATTTCATCAAGGGATCAATAATAACTATTAATGTTTTTAGTTTTATCATTTCTGTGCGGAGATCTTCAGTAACAAGTCTTCCACTTTTCTTAAACTGTATTTCTATAAAATAAAAGCATTGTGGTATCGCAATAGCATGACACTACATCTTTATAGCATGCTTTTCAATTTACATTTTTAAGTGAAGGAAATATTCCTGTTGCAGTGCAATTCTATATATATCTACTCAGAAGTAAGTTTCAATGGAGCTTAGGGGGTACAAAGGTATAGGTTTACAGTCAAAGATGGAAAAAGTTCATAAACTACAATACTGAAGAAAGTTCAAAAGCTGACTCTCTGGGAACAACCTTAGCAACATGGAAGGCATTTTCAGATGAAGCGGTGTATAAATTGTTCCCCCCGATATGCTTTTGGACATGGGATTGACAGGAAAGACTGTGGGAGCAACAGGCAAGACCACTGCTAGGATTTAAAAACCACAACGTGAAGAGCTTCTGTAGTTTAATAATTTAAAAGTTTATCAAGAGAGAATCACAATTTTTGCCATACATGAGTAAGTCTTACCTGTTCTTGAAGTCTCTTTTCCAACTGATCCACTATCTCCATTACGTTTCTAATGCCCATTTCAGCCAATTCCGTTTGAAATGCTGCTAGAAGAACATCCTTTTCTTTTTGAAACACTTGTTGAACAGCATACAGAAGTTCAGCTCGCCAATCTGAGACAGCTTCAGAAGATTCAGATCCTGCATAAAACTACAAAGGCATGAATGCAATTAAGTATCATATCATCACATCAAACTTTTTGGTTAACTTTCATTGATCTGGCTTCTAATTTATGCATATTATTTAAATATATTTAAATACTACTGGGAATGCAATACCTGTGCTTTTTTGAGGGATACCGAAGAGCGCTGTTTTTCTAAGAGGAAATAGCTTACCCTTTATTCAGCGCAAATTGCCTAAATGCAACTCATTGTTGCCTTCCTGCAGAGTTAATTTCAACATATTTTGTTGCCACTCATTTGTGCCAGGTACAAGATTTTCAATCTCCATTTCATCAGGATAAGAAATGTGGCCATCAGTAATACTCAAAGAAGCTACGTATATGTTTTGAGGTGGCCCAAATTGCTGGAACAGATTCTGGGTTAGCTGTGGTGGTGACTGGAGTAAAGCTTGTGGTAAATGTTGTAGCAGAACATTTGGAATCTGGAGACAACTCTTAGCGTGTTAAGTGTGACAACTGGGGCCTGACGCCTTCAATAATATGTGCGAGTGCTAGGTCCAGTTTTTGTAAACAACTGAGAAGCTGAATAAACTCTCAAAATAGTTGTTGTTGGGTTAAGTTTTGCTTAGAGGGCCAGGGAAGGTGAGCCGTATTGCAACCTCCCGTTCATTTTAGGAGTGCTATTGTGCTGGATTCTGCATTAAACCTTGTCATTCTTGACCCTTTTGCCCTTCGCTTAATTAAAATAATAATTAAATCCAACTAAAACTGTAACAAATAATATGACCACATTCTCAGTTTGATTGCTTCTGTATATGACTGGTCAGGCTTTACTTTTTGTTATTTTGGCATTGGCCCTTCTGCCTTCGAGGTCTTCAAAGCCACTTTTGAATCAAAGGTATTTGAAAAGCTGCTTGTGATTTTGGTATGTTACTGTTCAAAGCAGAAAATCAGAGGTCCTGCTGAGTGTGTAAAAGCTCTCTGGAGCTTGCATGACTTGGGTTGTAATTCTATATACACATTCCTAGGAGTAAGTCTAAGTTGAGCTGTATATGATTGATTTACATATGGCAACAATTAGATTAGTACTTTCTTATCTCTGCTTGCAATGGGCAAACTTAAAAATCACTTGCATACGATTTAGCAAGGATCTTAAATTTACTTGCAGTCAATTTTTAGCCCTTCATAGCCCTCTTCTATCAAAGAATGCACAACGAATATTTCACATTAGCTTATGTAAAGAAAAAGGCATCTAGTACAAACCATGAAGACTAAGTAGTTTTGCAGTTATAATTACCTCAGCGTCCCTGTGAATCTGCATTTTTGCAATTACATCCTTCAAAGATGAAACAGTGCCGAAGAAAGCCTTACGTTCTTCTAGCCAAAATTCTGGGCCTTGTTTAAGAGAATGTATGTTACTTTCCTTATAAGGAGATTCTGAGAGAGAGATAATCTGTTCACCTTCCCGATGAATAGCTCTTAGCAATCCCTGTTAAAAAGAAGAAGCCAAAAGCTGTTTTAAAATCATGCTGTATGTTGCTTACCATTCTGAGCACATCATATCAAATCAGCCATGCAAAGATAAAGGGGCAGTCCAAAGACAAAGGGACTTTGTCCCCCTATGTGCTCAAACTTGCATGTGCCTTGGGCTTGAACACTCTCTCCCTACCTTCATGGCTGTAAAGAAGAGATTGGAAGCTATCACTTTTCAATAACCCAAAGATCCTCATTTAGCCCTACTCTTTGAGTTTACGACTTGCGTTGAAACCATAGTTATTTTTTTAAAAAAACTCAAATTTGGAAGTAAGGAGTTGTGATTTATTTAAAAATTGAAGTGAAAGATTATACTTTTCTCATTGTGCTCAAACTGGCCCAGAGCAATGGCTATAACAAAGGGGAAATGATGGCTCCTCAAACAGTATGTATGTTTTTCTGTTTCTACACCTCTCCTCTAATCTCTGTAATAGTTGTTGCAAGGATTCCAGATTATATTGGTATAAAAATCCCCTTATTTACCTTTATTCCCTTTGGAAGAATATCTGTTGATTCTTCACCTTCATCTCCTATTCCTTCTGATACAGCACCTGATCCTTGGCTTGGTGGTACAAGATAGGCTCCTTGGCTCCAGTCTGAACTAGAGTCTAAAAGAAGCAAATCATTGGGACAAATCAACATGGCTTCTGCAAAGGGAAGTACTGCCAAGCACAGCAAGAGACAGGAGACAGACTTAACCCTATTTGGAAATATTGGGGGAAACTGAAGCTGCATGCAGGAAAAAAACATTGTTCTCTTACCACTGGAGCATCCATCTCTAGCATTAGAAGATGAGGGTTGTGCAATGCCAGGGATCTCCTAAAATTTGAATAAATAAATAAATAAATCTAAAGATCAAGATTGAGTTTACTGTAATAAATTGATGAACTGCTTTTTTTAAAGAAAACAACAACAAAAGCAACCAGTACAACTTCTTCTTCTTCTTCTTCTTCTTCTTCTTCTTCTTCTTCTTCTTCTTCTTCTTCTTCTTCTTCTTCTTCTTCTTCTTCTTCTTCTTCTTCTTCTTGCTGTTGTTGTTTTTAAATACAACCACACTTCATTATCATCTACAAGGTCAGCACAAAAGCAACCAACTTTCCCAGCTTAAATTCAGCTTGCTTTCAACAATTTATAACATCTCTGCATTTCAATTTACACCAGCCACTGAAAGTTAGAGGGAAAAGTATTTGAGGCCCACTTTAAAATGTTGATTCCATTAAATCCCTGACCAGCATTTCATTTTATGGGAATCCAATTTCGTGTCCCAATAAGCTGCCCATAAGTTTCACTAAGTTTCAGCTAAGCCACCACATTTCACACACACAACCTTTTTATAAAAAGAAATTGGAGCACTAATCAGTATTCCTCAACAAGGGCAGATTCGTTCTCCAAGGGCCTCCAGACATTGAGTCCTACCCTAAACCTTTCAAAGCCCTCCCAGACCCCTTTCATTACACCCTCCCTCTCTTATCCCTATGAATCCCCAGAGAACCCTAAATAAGGCAGCTATTTCCTATGAAGAGTGCTAGTTTCAGAAGCATCATATGTGCTCACTTCTAATAGCCACGAGTGCCACAAAAAGAACATCATCATCTGCAACATCTATGGACACCCGCAAGAAAAACATTCATCCCACATATCACTGGATTCCCCCGGACTGATGAGAAACTATGTGGACATTTATCTGATAAGAGATAGAACTTCATGATGCTCTGACTGGTGCAACACCCTTGTACACACCCTGCAAACCCTCTTGTTCAAAATGAAGTGTTGTGAGGTTATTAATAATACACACCTCTTTATCTCTCAGGGCTTCTATGACATCCTTCAAGGTGTTACATTCCTCCGTTAATTCCTGCACTACAATAAACTGCTCTCTTTTTAGTGCATCCGATTCCGAGATATGCCTGGTCTCCATATCCATTATTTCAGCAGCATGTAGCTCCTGCATTTTGTCAATTTTTGAACTGAATTCTTTGATGATTTCTGCAACCTCCTCTGAAGAACACCCATTCTGTAAATCAATCTGAATTTCCTCATTTTTGACAAGGAGCTGTGAAGTTTGGTTGCAACTGTTGATGTGCAGGGCTTTGTCAGTCTGACATGATGCATCAGTTCTATTGATACAAACACCCGGCGACTTTTCAATGCACTTTTCCTTTCTCACATAATTTTCAATTTTCTCTTCTGCCTCAGCCAGCTTATCTTTGGTTTGCCTTAGATCTTCTTCGAGACGAAGTAAACTTGTTTCTTTTACCTAGAAATGGATCAGAATTACAGGTGTTTCAAATACCTTTTTTGAAGTATCGAGTCTAAAACATCTGAAGTGGTTCGGGCCTTGTTAAAAAGTCAAATTTTTATTGTTGGCAGTCAGTGGCCATTACAATGTAACTCACAAAAACAAACAAGGGAATCCAACTGTAAGTTAAACACGGACATTTTCAGAAATAGAAATTGTACAAACATAAAATGGTAAAGCTCCTTAAATCATTTAAATTAAAAAAAAACCCATAGGTAGCTTTGGGCACATTTATGTGGAAAAACATCATGCAAATTGATATAAGAATAAGAATACCACCCTTCAACCAAGCAGTCTTTTATGAAAATATTTTTAGCTCAAAATGAAATAATTATGGCAATGTTCAGTTCTTACCATTAACTGCTCATTAAGTTTTTCTGCCTTTTCTCTGTAACTATTGAGCTCTTCTTTAGCAGCAACAGACTCAGCTCTGATTCTCTCTAGTTCAGGATCATCAGACAGTATATTTCTTTCTTTCTTTTCACTCAATTCTTTAGCCACCTGCACAGCAATGTATAAAAAAACCCAATTTTGCGACTATGTTTTGCTTATTTGCTACTACAACCCTGATATCATGATTCCTCGTGACATAAGTTGTGTAACAAAGCTTTAAGTAGTTCATTAGGTTGCTAACCAATGAAATCAGTACCATGCATCTAAGATGCGGTGTCTCTGAAGCGCTCTGGGTCATTAAAGAAGTCCACTGAAGCATGTGAAAAGGCCACTGAGTACTACAATACAGATACAGTGGTCCCTCGACTTACAAATTTAATCCATTCCGAATGCACATTCGTAGGTCAAAAAGTTCGTAAGTCGAAAAAAGCGGTTTCCCATAGGAATGCATTGGAAACGGAAAAAATTGTAAGTCGAGTAATCTGCATCTAAAATTCGTAAGTTGAGAAAACCCCATCTAAACCGCAACGGTTTTCCTTTCGGATGTCGAAAAAAACATAAGCGTGCGGCCATTTTTTTTTCATTCGTAACTCGAAATTTCGTAAGTCGAGGGACCACTGTATTGGCCTAGTTAGGAGTGCGCATATTCAGCAGGTTGTGGCGAGTCATAGCTTACCACAGGCTTCCTCAACCTTGGCCCTCCAGATGTTTTGAGACTACAATTCCCATCATCCCTGACCACTAGTCCTGCTAGCTAGGGATCATGGGAGTTGTAGGCCAAAAAACATCTGGAGGGCCGAGGTTGAGGAAGCCTGACTTACCACATCATGCATACCAGGCCAGTATTACCTTTAGCACTTAGAGCACAACAGTATGGCATTAAATGGAATAACCTAAAGCTATGATTCCAAGAGTCCATGCCTAGCAAAGTGCTTCTTTGAGTGTGCTACAACTTGTCTGAAGCTACTTGCATTGAATCAGCAAGAGAAAATGTCTACTCATCTTCAGCAGAGGTTATTTGAAGGGCACAAGCAGTGGCACTTGGCTGAAAGAGCAGGGGTAGGGCTGCCCTGCTTATATTGCGTCCCAATGCTGGGGTTATGGCCAGTTACTGGCGTGCAGCGAGGAAGCTGGCATACAGCAGGAGATGCAGCAATGTCCATCTGGCACTCCCACCACTTGCCTGCAACGCACCACACCTCCCCACTGCCTTGCTCTCTACACCCTCTCAGAAACTAGCAAGAAACCCAGGTACTGGGAAGCCAGGTATGCAGCTCACCCCCCTCCAACCTGCAGACTGCTACTGGCTACAGAGGCTGGGCCACAAAAGGAAACCAAAGAATTCCCAGCAGGAGGGTAGAGGTTCACACATGGTCTTTGGAACCCATCCTCAGAAACAGTAATACTTAATTGGATGACCTTTTAGAATTTACTGAAGTATATTGATGGGAGGGTGCTTCTTTCTACCTTGCACAGTTATGGAGCTAGTATTATTATAATCTGCTAGAACTGGCAATAGTTCATGATAAGCAAAGCTAAAAGATACAAGTTTCCTTACAACAGAAAAATCTGTTCCTCATCGTGCAAGGAGACTTGATAAACTATTGCAGAAACATTTTTGGTCATGTATATGGTGTTTTCCAACATCACCTCACCCACACACACCTGAGCAATAAGCGTTTTTTCTTGCTTAGAGCTCTCTGCTTTCTCCTTTTTGTGCTTTTCTTCTACTTCTGCTAGTAGCTGGTGAAGTTCAGCAAGTCTCTCTTCCTTCTCCTTTGCTTCCTTCTGTGCAATTTCCACCTTTGCTTTTTCTAGCTCCAGGCTGCTCTGTGCACTTGCCAGTTGGCTCTCCAATTCCAAAAGTTTATTGGATAATGAAGATAATATAGAACCTGCATCTTCTCCAGGTGTGCTGTTTCCTTTCTCTGCTGAAATAGTTTTTATAGCTTCTAAGGCGTCTCCTGAAACCACCTGCATTTCTTTGAGAAGTTTACTTCGTTCCAGAACTGCTTTCAGTTGAGCTTGACTCACAAGGGCTGCAGCAACTTTCTGCTCAAGCGTTTCTTCCAGCTCTGTTATTTTCTGTTTAAGCACCGCTGACTCAGCCTGGGCTTGCTCTTTTAAATCCGTGAGCTGATTGCAATGTTGCTTTAGCTCTGAATCCTTTCCCCCCGAAGCCTCTTGAAGCTGCTGCAACTTTGTGCTGGAAGAATCTTTGGTATTTCCCTCCTCATAGCCAAGAGGGGTTTCATTTTCTAACATTTTAGTTTTCTTCTGACTTTCTGTTTTCAGTTGGCTTGATCCTCGTATTTCTGCCACACCACTGTCCATCTGCATGTTTCTGTGTATTCCTTCCTTTTTCTCATGTTCTTTCTTCAGTGCATCTACTTCCTTCTCCAACTTGCTCATCTTTAATCTTGTTTCCTCAAGTTCATTCTTCACGACAGTGACCTCTACATCTTTATTTTCCACTTGTTTCACCAAAGCTTCCTTTTCTGCCAACACAACATCAAGCTGGTATTTTAAGTTATCTGCATCTTCCTGAGTCAAAGAAAAGTCCAGAGGTACTTTGTGCTCAATATTTGCTAACTCCTGCTGGAGTTTTTCGATAACGTCATTTAGCTGCTCAAGTTCCTGTTCGCTGTTTTGCTTCACACGTTCCTGATCGCTCTTTAAATATTCTATTTGGGCCTCCAGTTCCCTTATGTGCTCATTTTTGCCCTCAATCACCTAGGTGGTCAAAGAAATAAAAATATTTAATTATCCAAAATAGGTAGACAGTTCTGGAATTCATTCCAACAACTTGCTTACATAAACAACTCCTCATATTATCAATATATGATTGATTGCATAGTGCCAATCAACCCACCTTCACATGGAAGTTTTAAGAACCAAATGTTTCTGACAGTTATTTAAGAATTTTGCTTTGTCCAAACATAAACTTCATAGTATTTTCCACTTAAATGTTTCAAGTTCTGGAAAATATAAAGCTCACTGTGTTCAAAGGGATTATATGCAGGACAAGGTCACGCCATAGTGCTTTTTGATCAATTATGTCTGCACATATACAAGCAGCTTATAGAGTAATTTGTGTAACTCTAATTCAACTGATATTTTCTCTGCCAGAACGATTCCTATATCTCAGCTCATCAGCTTTGTTCTAGTTTCTGAACTCCCATTTGCAAAAAGAACTCTCCAGAGTGCTGCTTATTTCAACAAAACCACTGTTACATCCCTAGTTACTAGAACTTAACATTATTTTTCACAGTCCAAACATACAACAAAAAAATGAGTAAGTAAGGATCCTGACGGTCTCCTAAGTTACAGAATAATAGGGTAATTTCCACATCTTCCTACACTGATGGAGTTGCTATATTATCTAAGTACAGTTGTACCTTGGAAGTCAAACGGAATCCGTTCCAGAAGTCCGTTTGACCTCCAAAACGTATGGAAACCAAAGCGCGGCTTCTGATTGGCCGCAGGAAGCTCCTGCAGCCAATCGGAAGCCGTGGAAGCCCCGTGGGACATTTGGCTTCCAAAAATAGTTCGCAAACTGGAACAGTCACTTCCGGGTTTGCGGCGTTCGGGAGCCGAAACGTTCGAGAACTAAGCTGTTCAAAAACCAAGGTACGACTATATATGGTTGGAAAAAACAGAAACTCATACAATCAACACCTCATATCTTCTTCTTCTTCTTTTAAGGTGGCATACATTTAACAACATAAGAAGAGCCAGGCTGGATTAGGTCAAAAGCCCACTTAGTCCAGCATCCTGTTCTCACAGTGGCCAACCAGATGCCTGTGGGAAGCCCATAGCACTCTCTCCACTTGTGATTCCTGGCATGCATTCAGATGCATACTGCCTCTAATAGTGAGAGAGAACATAGCCACTGTGGCTAGTAGCCATTTGACTGAGAAAAAGAAAAGAACTGGTGACTATTCAAAAGCTGTGAAATCATGACTTTACAAAACAATGGCAACTATACAGATGTAAGAGATTTTGTAGGGGGGGGAGGACACTATGAAGTAGCAGAAGAAATAATAAAAATAATAAAGTATAAAAATAATAAAGTGTATTATTATGAAGAAGGCAAATTGATGCAAGAGATAAGTTGCCAACCATAAAAGGGAAGTTCCAGAATTTTAACTAAAAGAAGAGGGAAAGGTGTAAAGACCAAGTAAGAAGATTCAAATTATTCAGACAAATAATTTAGAGGAAGATAAAGGTAGCTAAATGGGGAAGGTGTGCTTTAGAAACCTCAGGAAGAGTTTCAATGCTAGGAATTCAAAGGCAGAAACAGAAAGAGGAGTATAAATAGAATGAATTCAAAAGACCAATGTAGAACAGCTGAAATATTGGCTTTGAATAGATGGCAGTGATTGGTTTATAACAACTTCAAGAATAGAGTTTTGGATGGAGTTTGGCCTCACCTAGTAAAACTCTTTCTTTTTGCTTTCTCAGCAAAGGATGCAGAAAGCATTTATTAGCCACCACAAAAATCTTAAAATCGAAAGGAAAAAACACAAAACTAGATGGAACCAGAAAAATCAGAAGCTCTAGATATTTTACATCTTAATAATACAAAATAAAGTCACAGGATTTATGGGAAGCACTACAAATAATTGTTTTCCTCTTTCCAAAAGACAGAGCAATTCCTGAAAAGACATATAAATAAAGCTAATAAATTCTCTCTATTGCTAATGCAAAGGAGGCTCAGAAATATGGGATCCTGAAATTGAAAGGAGGAGGGGAGGGAAGATCCAGAATAAGTTTCACTTTTGAAAACATGAAAATAGCAGGAATACTATTATAACTTGGAACAGAGAAATATTATGACTCACTGGATTTTGCTTTTTGAAGCACTTTGTTTCATAGTAACTAGCATCAGCACTCTGAAAACTATTAAAAACTGGTCTCCCTTTTGCTGTAAAATAAACACTGACACTCTATCCCAAGTTTGCAAGAAGAATTCAGCAACTTTCTAGAATCACGATTTTGGTTATGAAATCTATTTTTTCTGCAAACCTCTGGCAGAAATTAGGCAAAATCCAGCAGATGGCATTAGAGTACAACCCATTTTATAAATACTTGTGCTGGAGATGATACATTTCATTAGCATCCTGATAATCACAACTCAGATTATCCACATTTATATTGCTCCAGTTATCCTACAGAGGAATTGTGACTAAAATTGCACAAATATCTACCACTACACAGAAATTAAGATTTCAATAAATATATCAAGAGAAAGCAGAATCCATGAGAACTGTATTTTGAAAATCAGGACATGGGTTTCTAAATGCAGTGTGGCCTAGCCCACGTTCTAACACCTTAAACTGTTTGGTTTATACGGAAATCTTGATTTTACATCTCACAATGAAAAGAAAGGTTCCCACAAAAGATTCCCAAAACCATGTACTTTGTTATCTGTTGTAATTTCAAGTTGCTGTTGCAGTTTTGAAATTTGTTCATGGAGTTCATTTATTTCCTGTTCCTTTTCCTGTATGATCTGCACACATTTTCCAGCAACTGCATGATGACCCTTTATAGAAGTATCTTCAGGTTTCTGGATAGCTAGTCCCATTTTTTCCATATCCTCCTACAGACAAAAAAACAGCGGCAAATAATGTAACTTTCTGTTTCTCTCATTCTTTTCCATTTACAAGATGAATATACAGATATATATTAATATATTCTTTTAAAAAAATAAGAAACAAGGATGTTATGTATTAAAAGTTTTTAAAACTCATGATTTGCAGATGTGTTCATTCAAGAGAAGAAGATGGGTGGAAAATACCAGATTTCCTTTCCACATAATTACCTTGAAAAATTTATTCTCTTGCTCAAGTTCTTGTTGTCTTGTAGTGGACTCTTTGTGCTGGATTTCTAATTGCATGTGCAACTGTTGTACTTCTTCATTTTTGTTTTCTAGTTCCTCGCGAAACTGCTCTAATTGTTCTTCAAGATTTATGATCTATATACCCAAAGTAAGTGGCAAAGGGATAATATCTTTTAAACAAGGGAAAACCATAAAAATAAAAACTGTTCTTCAATCTTACGACCATACTTATTTTCAGAAACAAATGTTTGTCTTTAATTTCTAATTTTAAAGACTTTTAAAAAATACTCAATTTTACAATGAACATGGAAAATTATGGATGGATGCTAGCTCTATTCCCTCATTCTCAATATACCGTGTTTCTCCGAAAATAAGAAACCGTCTTATATTTATTTTCCCTCACAAAACACACACACTATGGCTTATTTTCAGGGGATGTCTTATTTTTTTCCTCCTGCTCCTGCCGTGGCCGGCACTGCTGCTGCACGTATCACTATGTCTTATTTTCGGGGTATGGCTTATATTCCTTGAATGCTTAAAAATCCTGCTACGGCTTACTTTATGACTACAGTGGCACCTTGCAAGATGAATGCCTCGCGCAACGAAAAACTCACAAGACGAAAGCGTTTTGCGATGTTTTCGGCGCTTTGCAAGACGAAGTTTTTCGGCTTTTTTTTTTTTTGCCGCAGCAAACCGCGCTTCGCAAGTCGAAAATATTGCAAGATGAAGCGACTTGCGGAACGAATTACTTTCGCCTTGCGAGGCACTGTATGCCTTAAAATAGGGGAAACAGGGTAGCACTAGATATACAATGGGTACGCACATCCTGAAGATTATTCCAGAGATGCTGATCCTTCAGGAAGGTGACAAAGGACCTACAGGAGCTGGTGGGGCTATTAGTCTGTGGCTGAGGGCACAGTGACTCAGCACCCTGAGATTTTAAAAGGGCATCCACAATTATATCAGGGTGGTGCATTGCACCTTGTGGCTAAAGAACACTGCAGCGGGCTCAATAGTAATACTAAACACCCGTCAAGTCTGGTGGTGAAGCTGGATAACCCGTAGATGACTCAGGTTTTTTAAGAGGCAACTGTGATCTCCTAGGCTAAAAATATCCAACCTGACCAGGTGGCTGGGTAAGGGGAGACCAGAAGTTGTGTCACAGGGTCTGGAAAAGGGCATGTGCTGGCCTCGTCCAGACATCATTCCTCTCCGCAGTGAGCTAAGCAACATTTGAGCTGGCTTATATTTAAGCAGCAGCCATACCATACCATGGCCCTGCCTTTGCCTTGGGGCTCCCAAGCTATGTGGTCGCATATAAATTTGCCATGAATGTGTGTTGCTTTCCTTCACTCCAGAGATTGGCATGTGGCTCTCTTTGATCCCCTTATCTGCACTCAGGGGGAATAGCTTCATCTAGGCCACATGTCTGCCCCGCAGAAGAAAGCAAAGCTCATACAATGAAGCCATGTGACTATTCTGACCTCTGCACACTCTGCATCCTGTGATGTTGGATTGAAATGAATTATATGAAATATTAACTTATCTGCATAATTGAAAGGGATACTCTACCTCTTTTTCTTTCCTGTCTACAGCTTCTTGCTCAGCCTGTAACTGTGCTTCAAGGGGTAATTCTCCCCTTATTGTTGTAGAGCCAAACTGCTTCCTTTCCTCCACCTTTAAAGTAAGGATATTAGCTATCACATCTCTTTAATTCACAATTAAATAATTGAATGTTCTTGTTGATAATAAATATATAAAAAACATTGTTCACAAAAAAATACCTTTTGCAAACTGTCTGTACTGATCATTAAAGCTTGCTCCAGTTCTCTGATTCTGCACTCTAATTTCTCAATTTCTTCGTTCCGTTCTTGCACATCTCTCTGAAGTTGCTCCTTAGAGAGCAAAAGCTCACTGCATTTGTCTGTTTTTTCTTTGAGGTGATTTGTTAACTGCTCAACCTGGTGACAATAGGCAGGAACGATATTTCAAACCTCTTGAAATATTAAGGATGAAGAACTCTTTTGATGAAGGCTCCAGAAGATGTATGCTAATGTAGGTCGTAAGTTCAAACACAAATTTACTATAACGTTAACCGAGTTAAATTGCGTAGGAGAAAAAGAGGCAGGAAGTAAGAAGAAAGCTTTCAATCTCTGAAGTATTTAGGCACAAGGAGCTACTTAGTAACCAGAAGCCAAGAGAATAAAGGCAAGTAAGATGGAAGACTCAAGGGAAAGCACATTGAGAAGAGAGAGAGGATATTGGCCGCCACGCATACTGAAATGGAATGTTCAGTTATGAGGCAGCCAGAAAGATCTCATTGAGAAAGAAGTGCCATAGTAATTGGCCAAAGAAAGATAGCAAGACAAAACCAATTAACAAAACACTCCCCAGTGGATGGACAGCTACCAGTTCAAACTGTATGTACAACAGGCAGAAATTACTGAGAGGCTCAAACCTGCCAAATTAAATAGGATATTGTTTCACAAAAACAAATTAAACAAAACCCAAGAGTGAGTTGTTGAACTCTTAAAAGATTTATTTCAGCTTTCACAGGTGGACTATTTCATCTGATGAATGAAGTGTTATCTGCAACTTCTTTGAGATTAGAGACTGATATATGGACAGACATATAGGAAGACAGGAAGACAGACAGACAGACAGACAGACAGACAGAGTTGCAGGGAGGAAAGAACACTGGAGTGCAAAACCACGATTACTTCACAATATGATTTGGTCACTGTGATTATTTTATACGCATTTGAGATTTGCACAGAAACATCGTAGAACCACCTTTGCCAAGATACTGCTATAACTCTGCAGATTAGTCCCATTGCTGGGGCTAATGGCAGCTATAGTGCAAAACATCTGGCAGTCACCAGGATGTATGTGCTGCAGTTGTACCCATAGCCCTTTGGGTCCACTGTTTGCACTTCCCCCACTTTATCAGTCTCTCTGTGGTGCTAGCTATGAACCTGACGAAGTGGGCTCTAGTTCACAAAAGCTTATGCTTCAATAGAAGTCTTTAAACATGCTTCAGAATGTTTTGTTTTTACTGATACAGGTGAACACGTTTCACCCCTGGAATGTGTCACAAATTAAAGTTATGGCAGCAATGCCTGCCACATGGAAAAAACACTGCCCTAATTCAAGAAAGATAAGCAACCACAAAAGATGCATATCTTTCTGTATTAATGATAAAAAGCAAATTTACAAAATTCTAAGTATTCCCTTGCATGATCCCTGTTCTGTAAATACAAATAATCTATTCAATCTTCCCAGTGAATCCCAGTCCCACAGAGCCTCTGCTCCAACCCACTTTGCATACGGCCTTTGCAACTCACTTTGATTTTGTAAAGTGTGTTGACCGACTGCATTGGGACTATCATTAGGAAATAAATGAATTAAAAACCACACCTGAAAAAAATCTATGGTTTTGGCTATGAATTTTACAAATAAATGATTATAATAATGTGTAGTCCAATTGCATGCAATAGACCTTATTTGTTCCAAGTAAATATGTGAAGGATTGCAGCCTTTAGTTTAATTCAAATCTTATTTTTCTAGTTTGTTCACTGATATGAAGACAGAATTCCCCAGTTTGACTGTAAAGAAGTACTGTGGCTTACTGCGAGACCAGATCTTTGTGTCAAAGCTGGCAGGCAATTGGGAGGGAGGAAGGGTGACAAGAGGAACATGCAGCCATGACACTTGTCCATGGTCATAAATAAAGGATTATGAAACCTTGGTGAATTGTCCAAACAAAGGACTTTATTTTTGTACATTTTCAACATTTCAGTTTATGTATTTATGCTCAAACCAACAAACCTTACCTCTCTGTTTTGCTGTTCATTGATTGGCTGAAATCTCTGGGGAATCTTAAGCTGCTGCTCCAGTTTCACAATCTCTTGCTGGAAAACATCTCTCTCATGCTCCCTATCAATTGCCTGTTCCTGAAAATGTAACCATTATACTTCTTATGGCAAACATGTTCAAATGAACTTCAAAATTAACTCATGTTTTATCAAAGCAATGTAGTCAAGCTGGCTTATCTTATTTATGACTATGAAAATGTGACAAGCACCGGGCCCAAGAAAGCAGGTAGATATCTGGCACACACCTTATTGTCTATACATTTGTGGCAGGGCTAATAGCAATACATTTTTATATACAGTATAGTGCCATTGCAGACAGCCAAGGCAGAAACTAAATATTGTAGATGCTTGACAAAGCACTGGCAATTCTTTTTCTGGCACAGAACTTAATGTGCCTGTTTGTACTTTAGGCTACTCTAGAGATCAACTCAAATGGGCTACCTTAATAAATAAACAAACGCTTGGGACCATCTCTAGAATACTGTGACTAATGATTCTCTATTACTCATCATGTCTGGAAAAATACATCTCTAAAATATAACCATCTTATCTCACACATTGTTTCATAAGATGTCAGGGTGTGGCTATGTGCTCTCCTAAAGTATTTTACAAGGTCCAAAATAAGTATTATCATTATTATCAAGTCTGAATTTAACACATTTTAAATTCTGAAATTGTGATCAACGTTGTTTTTCATTCCTTTTAAGAACACCTACATTTTTAATGTGCATTTTTTTAAAAAAGTAATCTGCATCAAAATGTAAAAACGCACAGAAAGCTTTTTTAATGTGCAGACAAGGTGAGCTCCTGTTTTGCGGTCTCAGCTCCTGCCCACCTAGCAGTTCGAAAGCATGTCAAATGCAAGCAGATAAATAGGTACTGCTTCGGCGGGAACGTAAATGGCGTTTCCGTGCACTGCTCTGGTTCGCCAGAAGCGGCTTAGTCATGCTGGCCACATGACCCGGAAACTGTTTGCGGACAAACGCCGGCTCCCTCGGCCTATAGAGCAAGATGAGCGCCGCAACCCCAGAATCGTCCGTGACTGGACCTAATGGTCAGGGGTACCTTTACCTTTATTAACTACATTAGAGTATGGCCTTTTTGTCTCTCTCCCATTTTAAAAAAAATTCTGTCATATATGGCTAGCAGGATTTGCAACCCATCTCTTACTTACATCTAGAAATTTTTTTGTTTTCTCAAGCTGTTTCTCCAGAGCTTGGTTTTGTTGCCTTAGATCCATCAGTTCTGCATTTTTTTCTTGCTCCAATTCCAAATACCGGCTGACCTGCTCCTCTATATCAGTTTCCAGTGCCTTCACCTGCTTTTGAAGGTAGTCATATTCTTTTTCTGCTTGCCGCTGCACTTCTATTTTTTCCTTCATGAGCTTTTCTGTTTCCGCCAGCAACTCTGTTTTATAAAGGCATCAGTTATTGTTTCGGATAGGAATAGTTAACTTAGCCTATCAGAACAAATTCACTCCCAAAACAATGTGTTCATGCTATAGTATAATAAAGGATGGAAATAGGTTTGGGTTTTACCAGAATTATGTGGTATCTCTCAATAAAAAGAGGGAGGTATGGAAGGAAGATATCACAAAAAGTCATACAAAACCCCAGAATGAAAGCTGAAACACTCTCAGTTTACTTTAGGACACACCAATTTTAATGATTAATCATGTACATGGGTCACCATAACAAATCATAACTGTATATATTTCATTCAGTACTGGGGAAAATGTATGATGGCATTAAAACCCAACTGTCTTCTCATCCAGTAGGACTGATCCAAGTTAACAAAAAAAAAAAGGTCCATGAAATGGCACATACAACGTTTAAATGTCAAAACACTTTAGACCTTCACCTGGTGAGTTATAGAAAGGACAGTGAAGGAAATGTCTTACCTGCAACGGAGATTTTCTGTCATTGGTGTTGTGTTTAAACACCTTACTTCCCCCGCCCTTCATTTTTTTAAAAAAATGCTTTTCATGATGTGGGGAAATGCTAGCATATTTAGGGCCTATAGTGGCATGGGGCTACTGTAACAGATTGCCTTCCAATGCCACTCCAATCACATGGGATGTTGGAGCCCATATCGGACTACCTGGTGACACTGGTATTTTCTGTGTTGGCAACACTCCTTCTGGGATTTGGGCTACATTAACGTGAAAAGGAGGCGCGCTGTAATCTCTTCCCCCCCAGCAGAGTTAAGGTTTCCAATACACAGAGTGGACATGCTTAGTCAACTCCCACTGAACTGGGCTCATCATGCACATATTTCCTAACATTTTGTATAGCCAGAAATAATGTCAGGATAAATGCTTTATGATGTGATTCACCAGATACAGATATTGCAATCACAAAATGCTTGTTGATTTTTTAAATGAGGCATACTGCAAAGCAATGGATTTGTGGATAAGGATCTTTTATCATATACATGAAAGAAAAAAGGGGGGGGAGTCACCAGATAGTGGCCATTTCACATTACACAATACAGAATATTTGGGGACCATCATCTTACATCATGCTTGCTTTCTTAAACATCATATTTGGCAAAGGTATTATCAACCAATGTATTTGCAGTTTTAAAAGCAAAGTATTACTACTACCTGTGCTCGCAAACTAATTGACTAAGATGATGGTTATTAAATGAATCTGCTTCACTTTACTAATGTATTGCACTTAGAAATTGTGAGCAACTGTTAAAAAGAAAGCTGTGAGTATGAAACACAGTATCAAAGCTGCAGCCCATTAAAAGTTAATGTCAGTAAGCTGAAAGCCCAAAGAGAGACCATGATTAGCAAGTGTCAGTAGCTGTTAAATCTGCCACCCAATGAAAGATTGGCCATGCAATATACAAACACACCTGCTTGGGAAGCTGCATCGACTGCAGCATCTACTAGGCCTAGGAGAACAGAAAAAAAACAAAACAAGAAGCAAAGTAATTCACATGCCACCTATAGCTTTCTTAAGGTGTAATACTGTATAAGAAAAATGAAGCTGAAAACAGAATGTTGAGTTCAGTGAAAATGCCTGATGATGCAAGAAATGTGTCATTAATCTGTTAAGTACGATAGTTAAGTGTTTTCCTACTATTTTAATGTGGAATATCCATTTATTTTTCTACAAAGTTTCCTAAACACAGGATAGATGTTCCACTGAAAACTCCAGGTAATATACCTGCTATTAAATGTACTGATTACTAGATTATTGCAAAATAGAAACCCATGTCCTAATCTTAATCGTTTTACATGATACGTTTATTCAAACGTAATTAACTCACAACTATGTCTTTTGATCATTTTTGCTTCTTTGACATTTTTTTTTAAAAAAATCTAAAACTTCACATGGTCCTTATAGAATAGAGACTATATTCTTAAGTAAACACCTTTAGCATGTCAATGTATTCTTTACAATAAAATGTCTCTTACTGGGGGGAAAAGAGGATTAAAACATTAATTTGCTTTATGAAGGCAAATATTAGTTGAATAAACACTTAAGCACATTAAACAAGCTTTGTCTCTTCTTTTTAGAAGCTAGCCAGCAAAAAGGTAGGCACAACAGAATATTTTTTTAAAAAAAAATTAGGGGTTTTGCTTCCTGAGCGGTTTCTTTGTGGGAAAAAAGAGACAATATGAGTATTTTTATATAAAAATCAACTTATACACAATCTTCCTACTCATCAGTTTCTAGCAATCATCTAGTGAATTGGAACACTCTTCAATGTCTATAGGTATTTCTCCATTTACATTTAAATATTCTATTTTTCGGACAAATGCATTAAGGCTCATAAACATTGTGGTGTTATAGTTACAATGTTGGGTTTAGGTAAAGGAAATCCCATCTCAGCTCACTAGGGTGGCCTTGGGTAAATACAATCATTTAGGCTACCTTATTTCACAGAATTTAAAAGGTAAAATGTTGTTCTGAGCACCTTGAAGGAAGAGCCAGCTGAAAACGCAACTAATATATTTTAGCTGAAACAACATTTTGATTGGGTTGGACTAGATTACCCTTGGGGTTCTTTGCAACTCTACAATTATATGATTCCATCACTGCACCCATAGCTATATTCCTTATGTATGTTACCTATGGACCTAACCATAAACCCATGTGTTTTCATCTGGGGAGATTACAATTCAGCTTCCTTATCTGACTGTAAATGCCTTCATCCTTTTGGAAATGTTACTAAGAAAGGGTACATGAATCCTTTGGGGTGACGAGTTGGATTGTGCAGAGACTGAAAGCTGATATGATCTTTTAATGGAAGCATCCACTTGCGATAAGAAGAGTTTGGATTGTTCTCTCAATGGGAAGGTGGCATCTATTGATATGTGTGTGTGTTTCAAGATGGATTTAGTCCCACCAATACTATTTTTTTTAAAATTATTTCTATAGGCATCTTAGCATGGTGCCCTTGTTCTCTGCTTAAGGCAAGCTGGTGGATTTTTCATGTTGTTCAAAACCTTTTGCAAAGAAGGTAAGGTACTGTTGCACAGAGGTCGGCTGACCTGATAGGAAGACACACCCTCCCAACCAGTTTTACAAAAGTGAAGTAAAAAATCTACTAAATAGTAAGTGGTAAAACCAGATAAGATCTTTGGAAGGCCGAGGGGAATACATACGTTGTTCTACTGGTCCTGCATCAGCTTTCATAGCATCCTTTTGTCTGAAGAGTAACTCCTTCTCTTCTTGAAGCTGCTGTCTCTCAGCCTCTAGTTCCTGTAATTTGTTACCTGTACAGAGTAGCTCTTGCTCAAGATGGTCTATTGCATCTGTTTTTTCCTGGATTTGCTCTTCCAGAAGTGATTTTTCATCTGCATAGCCATCAATAAGATCTTTAGGAACAAGAAAAATACTGAAATTAACCACAGTGATTTCAAAGCATATATTTCAAAGAAAAGTGTTTTAGAAAACATGTTGGCAACTCTGACCAGAATGACAACAGCTGTTGAAATGAGTGGAAGAGCTTTATCCTATGTGATTGAACCTGGAATATTTTTTGCCTTCAAATTCAGTTTCACATTCCCAAAGTGCCATATATTTAATTAATTTTGTGAGACAGCTTTTTCATGTGAGCTTTCGTGTGCATGCACACTTATCTGAAGAAGTGTGCATGCACACGAAAGCTCATACCAAAATATAAACTTAGTTGGTCTTTAAGGTGCTACTGAAGGAATTTTTTTATTTTGCTTCGACTCAGACCAACACGGCTACCTACCTGTAGCTTTTTCATGGGGTGACAACATGACTGTGTGTCTGCATGCATGTCTGAGTGAAATGTGTGCATTTGACTGTCATGTTCACACATCCATAGGTGATGATGGGATTCAACACACCATCCAAACAGGCCAAAAGATCTTAAATTCAATAAATTCCAAAGAACCCTACCATGTTAGTGGGCATAATTAATAAAAGTTGCTTCAACGTGTTCATTTATCTGTAAAGTGTTTGGGGGTGATGAATTTTTTACTAATAATTTCTTTATGAAATTATGTATTAAAACTTCATAGACATAAAAAGGTAGATCTTAAATTGGTATGAATTCTACTAATCCACTTAACTGTTCAGAATTTTCTTTAAAAATACACGTTTAATTTTCCAGCTCTTTTAACAGAATTACAAAACTAGTAAACGCCTTTAATTAATTATTTCAAAGGTTTTGCATATTGTATACAACAAAATGGACTTTGTCTCAAACACCTTACAATGCCTATTGCAAACACAATGGATACATTCACACAAGAATGCACAGATGGCTCCTACCTCACATTCCCCCCTGGCGGGAGCAACAAATCACAATTCCTTGCTTAGAGTTTCACTGAACAGCGGTCACTGTTCCGTTCAAAACTACCATGTGAGGGCAAGGTTTGTTTAGTACAACGTGTGACTCGGGCCTGTGTAGTTATGATAAATGCAATGTTCTCAAAAGGGACAATAATTAACAAAATGCTTATACTGAATCTATTATTATTCTTAGGAAAATATAATTAAGCAGAAATTAGTCACCCACCACAGTCTAATGCATCACTACTGCAAATTAGGCCAATGTGGTTGTTTTTTTTTTGAACCACTGAATTTTACCCAGCATAAGATTTGTTGATTTATGAGCTCCCAGATTAGATGCATCAATAAAAAGGTACTTCAACAAGTCTTCACAAGTTAACTTGGTTGTTTCATAGTTGAACAAACCTGAATTATGAGACTACAATGCCAGCAGTCCCTTAAAATGATAACGTGAAGATTTATAGACATGTAGATAATGTACCACACCAAAATGCAACTCAGATGAAAGTCCATTTAGCATGTTGTGCATAAAAGAAGCATGTTTGGCAAGCCTTGGTATTTTGAGGGAACACAAACCTAAAGAACTCATCTCGCATTATTGGCCGAGGGAGCCGGCGTATGGCTTCCAGGTCATGTGGCCAGCATGACAAAGCCGCTTCTGGCAAACCAGAGCAGCACATGGAAACGCCGTTTACCTTCCCGCTGTAGCGGTTCCTATTTATCTACTTGCACTTTGACGTGCTTTCGAACTGCTAGGTTGGCAGGAGCTGGGACCAAGCAATGGGAGCTCACCCCGTCACAGGGATTCAAACCACCGACCTTCTGATCAGCAAGCCCTAGGCTCAGTGGTTTAACCCACAGCGCCACCTGGGTCCCCAGTCCCACTGAATTTTCTACTGTCCTAAGTTAGATTTCTTGTAAACATGAGACTTTGAATTCCTGTGCTTGGTTAGGATTCAAAGGAATAATTTAGTTATGTCCAAGGAGCTATGCTAGTCTGGTGGATATTTTCCTTTTAAAAAGCTGATCCCCAACTCAAATCAACCTTTGCTCCTCTCTCCCTCTCCCTCCCTCTTATTTTACAACAGATATGCTTTTTGATGGTAGTGGTGGGGTGGGAGTGTTGATGATGGGGTGGGGGTCCGCCTTTGAACCCAATCCTTTTCTTTACTATCTGAAAGCCTATAAACTTGCTCTTTAAATAACAGTGGCACCAGGATCTACCGGCCCATGTGTAAGCCAAACTGATAAACCAATGTATAACTTATGCATCTGGTCACTTGTCCTAGGATGATATTATCATATGAAAAGCAAACTAGACAAGTCATAGGACGTGTGTTGAAATGGGTGTTTTTTATTAACAAAACCATTCGATACTATGTGAAGCAGGATTGTGTACATGTGACATACTTTAGAGCTGTAGACACTACTTAACATGTAAAGAGGGTTTTAAATCTTTATGACAGGACAGAAGGCCATAATTTGGACGATTTTTTGTATGAGTGCACATTCATAATGCATGGAATTCTACCAAACGAGAAAGTTTGCAGTAGCTTAAATCTGCCTTTTTTTGAAAATCAAGGTGACAAAACCAGAATTTAAAGGAGTTGGCTGCTGTAATGTCAGAGACTGTAAATACTGCTCCCAAGAAGCAGTCATGAATCAGATCTTTTTAAAAAAAATATGGCACTCAATTTCATGAGAACTGCCCAAGGGCACATTAGTAAATCACTAACCCTCGTTAGAAAGTACTGTATTTTCCTGTGTATAAGACTACTTTTTAACCCAGGAAAATCTTCTCAAAAGTTGGGGGTTGTCTTATACGCAGCCACAGAAGCGATTTCTGGTGCTGCAGACATTTTGGAAATGGGCAGTGTGGTGCCGGAAATCGCTTCTGCGCATGTCCAGACGCGATTTTCCGCTTCCGGACATGTGCACAAGCGATTTCTGGCACTGCAGACATTTTTAATATGGGCAGCGCAGGTACGTCTGGCCCATGGACGATCGTAGGAAGAGGGGCAGTCTTATACGGCGAATATATCCCAAACTCTATATTTTAACTGGAAAAGTTGGGGGTCGTCTTATACATCCAGTCATCTTATACGCCGGAAAATAGGTAGACTGCGAGATGTAGACTAGAAAAGGGAAAGCCTGGTGGTGGGATGGAGGGAAGTCAAAAGCTCGGCAGAGTGATGGGAAGAAGATGTGTGGATAACTGTTGGGATATATTGTTTTTTATTTAAAGTGGAAACAATAAAAATTATTTCAAAAAAGAAGTGTTTATCTTAAGGAAAAATGCAGCTCCATAGACTTCTTTTGACAAATTTTCCAAGCTTGATGAATACTGTTGGCCGTTTTGTTGTTAATAAATAGTCTGAAGTAAAGTTGTTTCTAGCACAATCCTATCAATGTTTACTCAGAAGCAAGTCCTATTGAGTTCAATTAATCTTATTTTCTAGTAAATATGTTTAGGATTGCAGCTTTAACATGCAGTTTGTTTGGTTTTTAGTGCTGCTGAAAGCAGCCAACAAGCAACACAAGAATACTTTTAAAGAACAATTTTAAACATCAATTTTTTTAAAGAAGCAAAGCACAATTATCCTAAATTAAAATAATTTATTTGGCTTTTAGTACAATGTAAGTAATCTATTTTTATATCAGTCAGAATTTATTTATTAAATGCCAATGTACAGCCTATTAAAGGACAGGTTCACATGATGATTTCTGTGAATGGTTCAGTGCTGCCAAATTCTGGCTCTTTGATTTATCAACTAACTCATTGACCCATGACTCAAACACCTGTTGATTAATTCAAGGGCTCATTCAAAATCTAGGATCATATACATTTCAAAGGAAATCTGGCTGAAAAGTTGAAGTGCTGTAAAACAGAGACCATCCACCAGCTATAACATGACTTTCCTTGTATTTAATTTTTTTATAATTAGTTAATGAAAAAGTTGTTTAGGTTGAGCCCTAGTTTTTGAATCTTGCCTTTATGCCTTGCTCAGTAAGCAGAACTTTTCACAAATAATTTGTGTCTTACCCTGCACTAATGTCTATTGAAAGAACGAGTACAATGGTGATAGGTTTCTATGGCAACGGACATCCTGTTATACAGGTTTAACAGATTCTGAATCATACACAAAATGTGATATTATGAGTAAAGAGCTCATTACTCCTACTGTTGGCACCCAAATTGAGAATATTCACAATGGTGAAAGCATCGTCTACAAAATATGCCAGAGTTGAACCAACCATGAAAACCCTCATTTTGCAATTTTCTCATCAATAAATGCTCAAGAGACTGCTGCTGTCCATCACAGAACAAATGAATGATAATAATGGTCTTAGGAAATAACCTTTAATGTAGTTTAACTTGAAGCACAGGTTAAAAAGAAAGAAGATTCTGAAATTCCTCTCCCCCTTATTTTCCCCTAACCTTTGCACAAGATACTCATTTTTTTATTTTATTCTTCATTTCTGCTCTCTGTCTGTCTGTTTCGCATTGTGGTTGCTTTCCTTTCTCTCAGAGAGGTATGAATTAATTTTGTTTTCTATTTGCTTGCACCTTCATTTTCTCTATTGCTGAAAAAGAAGGATAGTTTATCCATAACTACCTGAAAATTTGATAGGATTCAAGAGATCACTGAATGAGTTGCTCTATGATTCTGGCATTTTTGGGGTGAAGAATGCAAATACAGCAAACACTGACACAATGAAGAGAAACGATTTTCTATGCTTTAAACATTTAAAGCCTTATACAGCAGATGAATCGATACTTACTCTCTGCTTTGCTAAGCTCCAAAGCCAACTGCTCTCTAGCCTTAACCTCTCCATCGAGTCGCTCTTGCAATTCCTCCTGGCATCTGATTAATTCAGTGGCTTCTTGTTCCTGTTTAAAGGACTCTCGCATCAATTCTGTCTGTGTAACTTTAGCATGTTCAAGCTGTAAGATAAGAGAATTTAAAAGGTTAAAATGTGATGGTTTAAACAAATAAATGTTTACCCAGGTCTTATACTGGAAACTAGAACTTGTTGTGGAAGGATAAATAATATGGAAAGGATGATTGGGCCCTTTCATTCATTTCTACAGACTTTTAAATTAGAGGTTTATTGGCCTTACACAATATGGTCAGTAAGATAAGTAAATACCTGCACACTGCAGTATAATGAATCACAGTGTCACATGACCATATCCGTGTCCAAGTGCCGGAACTTGACACTTCCTAGCTTACATCAACTTATGAGAGGCTCATTTTAATGTTCATTATGAACTTTCCAAAACGTAATGGAATCCGCAGCACATACTACACATATTATCTTTTGCTACAAATTTTATATGAAAGTTCCTAATTAGGACGGTTGAAAAGGAATGTGGAACAACGGATTTCATGTTGCAAATAAAAATTCTACTTCATAAGAAACTTTGCTGCTTTCCACCATGCTCAATTAATACAACAAGACATACTACAAGGTGATATTTACTGTGCAACTCCCTCAGATCAAAGGTTGGAGAACCACAATGAAGCAGAAACAACCCTATAGGCAAGGTTCAATAGGCTCTAAAGCTCTTTAACACATATGAATTAGTACTTGAAGGGATATGTTGTTTCCCATGGTATATTTTCCATCCATTGTTTAATTTGTGGAAATGTCACCTAATTAACTGACATAATTTTTTTAAAAAATTGAAGTTCATCTGCCCCCCCCCAAAAAAAACAATTCATCTCAAAAACCAATAACTCTGAGCCAAAAATCCTGCCTCTTTTGAAAAAATCTTTGAGAAATGATCAAGAACCACCTGCTGTAATTATCAGACCAGAATCAGAGTAGAGACTTGGGGGAAACAATATTTTTCAAGCCATGTGCTTAAGGTAAGTAAAGTCATGTAGTATTCATGACTTTACATAGAATTTGTTAAAAAAAATTCTTAGCTCAGTTGAACAAGTGAAAAAAGTTCAGAGTTTAGCTGTTAAGGGCAGGTAAGGCTGCTGACATTTCGCGTGCTACTCAAATTACAAAATGACAAAACACATATTTGTTTAACTGCAGGGAAGGAAAGAACCCGCACCCATGTTTTTATAAGTATGTTGAATGTGTTCACATATTATGTGTCTTGTAATACTATATTCCTCATAGTGCATGGCTTTATCAGAAAAAAAAGCTCTTCTATTTTTATCAACTGTTTTAGCGTTAACAAAGCTAAGGTGGTTGTTGCTGGTTAACAATGAAGACATGGGCCAGCAAGCAAAATGTCAAGAAATCCATGCAAACAGATCTAAAACCTCCTGCAGCAGTGTATACTTGGGGTTAGTTTTTTTCCCCTCATCCAGCAACGTGGCTCGGCTGTGTGGAAGGGCTCTCAAAATCCAAATAACAGCTGCACTCATGGAGAACTTCTAGTTTCCTCCACCACCATCCCAGGGAAGGAGAGAAATGTTATCTAGGTATCCCAGCCCCATCGCTAAATCTAAAGACAGCAAAACTATACCGAGAGAGAGAGAGAGAGAGAGAGAGAGAGAGAGAGAGAGAGAGAGAGAGAGAAGTGCATCTCACAGTACAGGTCTCAAGTCACCTAAGTCTGTGTATATATCGTACATTTAAAGCACAGGAGTTCCTGTTTAGTTGATTTTTGGGGGGAGACGTTTGAAACGTGCTTCAAATGCATATTATGCACAAAGCCTCAGTCAGCACATTGTGTCAAAACACAAAATAATATTCCTAAAGGTTATTTAAATTGTACTAAAGATTTCTCTATGCTTTGATTACATGGCAGATCACTATACTTAGCATTATTGAAAATTCACAGGTGCATTTTACAGAATATACTACTGCATCTTAGTTTAAGTATGCATTTGAAATATCTTATTAGAAAGTGACATTAGTATTTCCATTACTTTCTGTTTCTTCACTCTACACTGAAGCAGGGCCAAATTAAACTATTCACTACTAAAGCAGCACATGCAACACATTGTCCAATGTAGGCATTTGATCCTCATTTTGTCATGTGCCTCCTAATATCTATTATAACAATGTTGCATTCAGCTTTGGGTGCAAACAGAATCATACATTCATTGGAAATGGTCCTTATATTAAAGTATGCTTTTTGCTACTTTGCAAAGATATTTTACTGAAAGGCATTTGGGGGGAATCAAATAAATAAAATCAAATAGACAAAGAGAATAAATGTGATTCTTAAATGATAGCTAGATATGCTACATGGCTCAGATACACTGCTGTCATATTTTAGATTTAAGTGGCAAACACTAAAATAACAGATACCTACAAATATATTACATCTGCGCCTGCTTTATGATGTCAATACTGGCACTGTATGCTGAATTCAATTCTACTGTAATGTCAATAATTTAAGAAAAAAGTTTCATTAGCTTTGTTTATAAAATAAAAAACTGCTTTAGATACAATTTTTTTTATCAAGTACAGTACATAGTTTAAAACTTTCCCTGGTTACCATTTCTGCCAGCATGTAAGACACACACACACTCTCTCTCTCTCTTTCACACACACATGTACAGCAAGATTGAAATTCCTTCAGGTTCTTTCATACTTACTGAATAAGGGGGTGTAGGCAAAGAAATTTTTGAAACAACTCTTACTCTATGCTCATTTTTCCTGTGGCTAAAATGAAAAATTGAAGTATTGACAACTACAGAGTTATTTTCATCCAACTCTTTGGTGAAAGGAAAAGGATATGGCAAAGGCACACGAGATTCAACTTCATATGTATCTTCTTCCTGGCGTTTTTCTGACTTCAAGCCACTGAACAGATTTGATGCCCAATATGTGCGGTAGGAATCCATCCGAGAATAACGTTGCTGCCCTCGCTCATCAGATAGGGCTATTCGCCTTAGCTATGAAAGGTTTCAATATACTGAGAAAAAATTGCAGAGAAGTTCACCAGTTGTCTGACTGCTGCAGAGAGCCAGGAACTATCAGTTCACATCCGGATAAGTAACCCGCAAGTAAGGAGAAGCCCAAGTAAATATCAACTTGGGAAGAAAAGAAAGTGTCAACATTTGCAGACTTCACTGAACTACGACTTTCCCCCTCAGAACCAAACTCAAAAAGGTATTTTAAACAAAAAGAAATAGTAATGTGAGGCAGGCATTCATCGAGGGAACAAGGTATCTTCATTATTATTAGACAATGTAATGACAAGCAACAGGCAGCTAATCAATCCATTACAGCAAAAAAATTGCAGCAGTTATCAATGGAAAAAAACAAAACAAAAGCACCTGCTACAGTGAGGTAAAAAATACAAAAAGTGGCACACTATTTGGCTTTGATTACTTCCTTGAAAGAATTCTCCTGAAGTTAGATAAAACTTCACGGTGCAAAGTGAAAGGCTCTGTCTCTCTCTCTCTCTCTCTCTCTCTCTCTCTCTCTCTCTCTCTCTCTCTCTCTCTCTCTCTCTCTCTGTTGAGGAAGAGGTCAGGACAGTGGGAGTGGCTTAATTTCTTTACTGCAGGTACACAAGCCGATGGAATTTGAATTAGCACACCCACAGTAAACCTTGCCCGACAAGATTCAAAATCCAACTCAGAGCAGAGAAGCTGTATTTGTAAGGGAACAATAGCTTCAAGACTAAGAGACTATTTTCAATGCTTTTTTTAAAAAAAAAGAACATTTCTAAAATACAATTGCATCTCCAGATCTTTAATGTTGACAGCCTGAAAAACACTCCTAGCAAGGTTTCTCTTTCTATTAGGATCAATGTGCAAGTCCATGAATTAGATGATAGGCCAAATTCAGACTGTTTCTAGATTTTTCAGGCACAAAGATCACCTTATCATCATAACATAGTTCCTTTGGAAGTTTGAGGGGGATGAGGGGAGATAGAAAGGAGCAGTAACGTGTTAAAGGTATCCAGCGCTGTGGTGCAAAAATCCTCCAGCGCCCCCCCCCCCCACGGCGGCAGTAGCATGCGGCTATTGAGCTTCCTCTCCTCCTCTTCTTGCCCATGAAGCAGAAACAGCGAGACTCCTGCCTAGAGCAGCAGAAGGTGCATGGTGCCACTCTAGGCAGGAGTCTCGCTGATTCTGCTTCATCAGCAAGAAGAGGAGGAGACACCAGCCCATGAAGCAGAATCATGAAGCAGATTGGCGCCCCTTCCGCACCCCTGGTGGCCAGGCGCCCTGGCGCCTTGCACCACCCAGCCTAGAGACGGCCCTGGAAAGGAGAGTAAGATTTTGATTACATCCTGTGAAGAAACAAGTTGTAAAATGATGCACTTAATGCCCATTAGAAAATAAGTCTTTGATTTAACTTGCTGGGCATTTCCTGCTTGTTCTCTTGCAAGAGAGTCTTGAGAAACTAAGTTGATAAAATTAAACTTGATAGACAGATATGAAATAGAATAGTACATTTCAAATTCAAAGATGGGTCTGATCCATTCACCTGTTTCTAAGAGGGATGGAAGAGCTCTCCTTTGAGCACTGAGTTTCATTTCAAATGCATTTGACAGACTGAGGCTACAATACTATGATGCAAGTTCCAAGATCAAATGTGGGACCATTTTGAGGCATGCAAGAAATGTGATTTCTTCTTTGAACACTAAAACTATGCACGCTACAATTTATTGCTTTTTCCAAAAGTCGTTCTAGGTTTCCGGTTAAAAACTGACCTTTTTGATAGGGACTATTTTTTAAAAGGGAAATATTCAGCACTGAAAAATTTGGTTCAAACTTGGTGTGCACATTCATGGCACCATTCTAAAAGTTCCAAGTATTTGAGGAGGGAGAAGAGATGGGTAAACACCAAGGTGTGATGACTCAAAATATTGCAGAAAAATATTGAGATGGAAAGATAAAAGGCTTCCAGTAGGATAAGCAGGTTGAAACAATTCCAATGAAACAACATTAGGATGCAAGACTTATTCAATCCTACGATTCACTAGTTTTTAAAATCAAGTATTTCTTTTCTAGGAAAGCCAACACTGAAAAAACTGCATTGCAAATGAAATCCTATTGCAAGTTACACTGGCATACACATATCTTTCTGGAAATAATAAGAACTGTATGAACACTAGTTGAAACTGGGAACAACTACACATTCCACACTTTGAGGGCACCAATGGTATATAGGTCTGAAGGAATCCAATTTACCGTACTTCCTCACGTTGAGGTACTAGACAATGTTTGTGTGCAGCTTCCCTGTACCCAAAGAATTGGCCCTTCAACCAACTGATACACACAGCAGCCTATAAGAGTTTGAATCCACAGCACGATAAATATCTGCACTCCCAAAGAAGGAATGATCAAAGTCATGGCAACCAAAGAAACAACTTTCAAACAATTTGATTTAGCTTATTCACAACTTTGAACTGTTTACGTTACTGTCTTAAATACATTTAAACATTTAAATGAAAGAAACCTCTGAAAACATAACAAAGACACTTCAAAAGATCTGAAAAACCTACCATAATCCACCAAAAAATCATATACTATTGTAGCTGTACCACCACCAGAAGGGGAGATGGAGGTGGAAAATAAATACACCTGGCTCAACAAATAAACAGGTATCAGGGCTATACAGTAGCTACCTTTTTAGAGATGCTAATGCTTACTTTTCTAAAAACTATCCTACAGTACTATATAATATATAAGGATGTCATCATGCTGTGGTTTGCATGGCCAGCAACAGATGGCTCTGTGAACTACAACGTGAAAAAGGAAAAGTAGTGTTGGTGGATGATAGAGATGGGGGCAGCCCATGCAGGTGAGTGAACAGTCAAGTGACAGTGCAGGTGAGCAGGTAGCCCAGATGATCAACACAGGTATCAGGTAGCCTAGGCAAGCCTCAGAGGAAAAGCCAGGGCAGCTCCCCAGCAACCATTCAGTTTTGCGGCACTGCCCACCAATATTAATGTTTTGGCCTCAGCAGCATTGGAGTAGAGAAGGAAGTAAGCAGAGGCAGGTGGGAACTCCAGGCAGGCCACTGAGGAGCAGTCGGGACAGCACAGGGGAGCTGTCAAACAACCATCTTACCACTTCCCTGCTCCTCAACTTCTGCAGCTAAGGCCAAGGCAACTGTGTCAGTGCGAGGCAGGGAGTATAAGCAGAGGGTGGGAGGAGATCTAAGGGAGAAGGTGTGGTTGGGACAAATTGTAAGGAGAAGGGGGAGTGGAGACTGGGATGAGATGCAAAGGGAGAAGATTTTCAAAACCTATACTGTCTCCAATAGTGTTTTGCAACCCGCTCCTCAATAATCTACTAAGGATATACCGTAATTAAGGAGTGCTACCTGATTGGTGGTTTCGTTTATTGTTTCCAGAAGTTTTTCAACGGCTGCCTGAAGTCGAGAACTGATATTTAAAACCAGCTCTTCATTTTTGGGGTCTACTTCCACTCCAGCAAAGCCATGCTCCGTGAGGTACTGTGAGAGTTCAAGGCCTTCATCTGTGACTTCTGACCACATGCTAGGGCCATCACCTTCTACATCGCTGCCATGATACGAAGACGATGCCTTTTCTACACAAAAATAATAATAATGATAATAATAATATGAATAATGGTGTCTTGTAAAGCTTTTTGGTATTAAAAATGGTAAAACGGGTTCATATATATACAGAATGAATTATGATCAAATAAATAGTACAAATACACATATATAATAATATATGGCCATACTTACACTGTAAAAGCAGGACATCACAGCAACAACAAAAAATACATTTTGCACTAAAAGTTACACAAATAAGGTAGAGAGAATGTTAGCAAGCAGAAACAGGCAATAGAAAAGGAGATACTAACAGAAGAAAAATATTTTTGTAGCATGCTATAGTCTATTCCTCTTATAGCGGGTACATATCTGCAAACAAATCTTATTGGCTTCTGTTAGTGTGTCCCAGTTTGGAATAAGCAGCTGCACATTGGAAGCATAGAGAATGTAAGCATAACATTCAGATTATGCCCTTAATAAATTACTATTGGACAATTAAATCAGGGAACTATTCATGTCGACATCAGGGTTTGTTTTTGTGTTTGTTTGTTTGTTTAAAAAGATATACTACCAAGCGGGCTGCAATTCTATGGACGGATATATGAGTTGGGGGGAAATGATTCCTGCTCTCAACTGGCCTGCTTGGGGCCAACTTTATCTCTCTTTAAGTCTCCTCCTGGGAAGTCTACTCCCTTAGATTTCCCAGCAAACTAAATATATTGTCTGTTGCCTTTTACTCAGATTTCAGTTTTGATCAGTATTTTCCAGTTTAAAAGTAAAATCCACTGTCAGTAATGAAGCCAGCAGTAGCAGTTTTGCAAAAGCTTTCATGTCCAAAACAGCAAAAAGGAAGTCCTGGTTCAGATGTAAGAGCCATCTTAAATTAATAAACAGTGATTTCATGTCATCAATAATAGTCAAGGACTAAAGCACAATTTCTCTATTAGGTTGCAATGTGAACCTGTCATTAAAAGAAGAGCTGGAGGCTGCTGGGTAGGAAGGGACAAGAAGGGAACGCACAGGCACACTCTCTCAGGCCTTTAGGACTGCAGTTTTCTCAGCTCTGTCTGAACCAGGACCATGGCAAGAGGTCTTTCTAGGAATAATTTTATAGTGCCCTTTCCTCTTTGGTGAACTAGTCAGTACAAATTGCAGTAGGCACCACCAACACATCTTGCTTAGGCTTTCAGAGCCTTGGTGTACAGTACCACCTTTATAATATCCATGAAATATTTTCCTTAATATGAATTACTGTTACATATCTCCTTTTATAGTTTTCGTAAGGCCAACACAAAATTCCATAAAACTGCAACACTCCATGAACAAAAATAAAACAGCATAGTTTTTATATGAATGGAATGAATAGCTGGATGAGTGTCAAGTTTACATTCACATGGCACCTTTCATCTGCACAGGATGTCAAAGCACTTTACATGCCCTGCAGGATTCAAACTGAGAGCCGTCAGCGTGCAGTTCCCTTAGGGATTTGCTGGCAAATGTTTTAGGCCAACATTTAGGATGGATTTGGAGAAAGGAAGAGTTTAAAAACTTTCCAAACCCTTCTTAAAAAAACAAAAACAAAAACTTTCTACAGACTTAACCGCTCACCCTTTTTACAATACGCAAAGTGCTACTATTCCATCAGGAGGTGAAGGGCCTCCTGGTGTCAAAGCATATTTACTGCAGGAGCTTTAATATCCTCAGAGTAGAAAGGACCTTTGAGATGCACATCCAGGATACTGTTTGGTCAATGTTAATACATTGGTTAAGGCTGAGTCGAGGGGAAGCATAACCCCGTACTGAGCCACCGACACCACTTACTGACGCAACGGATGCTCTTTGAAGTTCAACCATCTTTAAGTACTGACCAGGTAAGAGACCCTGCTTAGCTTCTGACAAATAAGAACCTGGAGTACAGTAAGCAGAGCTACAGAAAAGATACAGTCAATTACAAAGATGTATTAGTTACTGCGTATTCTAAACTATGTGCAAAGTCCAATGGGAATATATTACTCAGGCCCAATCCACAACTTCATTACTCTGCGCGCCATTGCCCAATGCCCCCTTTGACCCAGGAAATAGGGCACCCAAGCTTGTAGCTTTGGCCATGCGTCCTCACTATTAGCCCTTCTGGGTAGGGCATTAACTTCAGAAGGTGCATCACAGCGTGCCTCAGGTATCCGTAGACCTGAGGAACGGCTGTGGGTTAAGAGCCTAGCAGTGCCATGCAGTTCAGCAAAGCTGACTCAGTTGCCAGTTTAACTCTCGTATTCCATGCTTTTCATGGAAACAGAAATGCACCCTTTTCATTTAGGTTGCAGACTGTAGGTTTGCTTGCTTTTCTAACCCCCCTTAAGTAACATGAAATTTTAAAACTGTTGCTAACTAAAAACCTTTAAACATATCCTTGCAGAGAAAATGCACGTCGTTCACATTAATCTACCATACCCTATAATCTAAGTCCTTACAGGAAATTTTTGCTGAGGTTGTATGGCTGGATGTATTGTGCTTCAGTAAGCTACTTTGGAATACAGGATGCTATTTTCATAGAATTACACAGATGTGCAAGAACATTTAAACTTCTTAAGGTATATGAGGTTTTCAAATCAGCAGGTTTTGTGCTGACTTAGCCTTTGTTTTCAGCAGCTCATGTTTTTTCAAGTGTTTATATGTATAATTATGAAGTAAATCTCCCTTATGTATTCCAGTGGATGAGGGGCTGTGAAAGGATTGCAAATATTTTGAAGTTACGTTTCTAAAGCCTTGTGTTGGCTCTAGCTATTAACCAAAAGCTCTAGGATTGTGACACTTGGTATGGGCAGCTCCTGTGATTAGATGGGACCTGTTTATGCCCTGTCTTAATGGAAGCTGAGCCAATGATGGGATGCTCATCTCTGGCCAAGAGCTCATACAATCCTGCTTGTTCCTCCATCTGGTACCACACAGTAGTGCCAGCACATAGGGAAGAATTATTTCCTTTGGTTCACCTCAGGCTATACTTATGGGGCTGAGATTGGGGACTTTGCCTCAGTTTCTGGCAGGCCTACGCAAGTGGAGTCTGAATAGCAACAGTGGAGTGAACGCCTTGGTGTGAATAGGGAAAGTGTCAGTATGACAACAGACCTAAAACAACTTCCCACTCCTCCACACATTTGCAGTTTGATTTTGGCTGTTAGTTCACAGGGGCTGTGAGTCAAGGGTACCATTTTAGGTGGTTCAACACCAGAAGCTGAACAGGGACACTGTAAAATAACTGAATCATTGAATGCATCGTGAAGGCTTCAGCAATCCATGACATGAGCTCTCTATAAATAAGCATGAGTTGCTGGACGTCTTACATTAATGCCACTTCTATTTACATAGATTATATATGGGGACTATACCTTATAAAAAATGATCCTTTCTGTGTTGTGTTTGGTGCTCAGACATAGCCAAATCCACAACTTTCCCTCACCATTCCATCTATCCTGTTCTTAAGCTCTCTAAACTTTCCAATTTATTTAACTCTCATGAGTTCAGAATAGTTTTGCAACATATACGTTCTGTCTACTTTCCTCTGGCTTACACATACAGCTTCACCCTAGACCAGTGATGAAGACAGCTGTTTTTTCTTTGCCCATCTATAATTGCTGACCATACCCAAAAGCAAGCCTTCCTTGAAGAGCCCAAAAGAAGTCCTTCATTCACACACCCTCTCAAAGAAGCATCTCAATGAGTTACATAAAACCAAAACAAAGCATGAAGTGACAGATCATGCTAAATATATGATTGCATCTTAAGATCAAATTTTAAGATTAAAGATTTATGTTTTAAATCCGCAACTCCTAACAACTAATGTTTTATATGAGAGGGCGTTTCTTTGTATTTCGATGCAGATTTAATTAATCACAGAATTTTTGTAAAAGCCTGAAATTTATTTCTTCCTGTGCAGTAACTTTTATGCTGTTGCCATCTTAACAACACTCCTCTTTTCCTCTTATTCATCCGTGCCTCTAGAAAGCAATGTCATGGCACATTAACCTGGCTTGGACGTATTCCAAAGTTATTGTATTGCTACATGCATAAACACCAGGGCTTATGTACATACCACAGCTGCAAAGAAGAGATCAGAAGCTTTTTGCTTCAAATTGCAACAAACTATGGTTACTTATTCTGTCCAAACCTAGACAAACTGTGGTTAATCTTAACAAACCAACCAACTGCAAACCATGGTTTATGATCCTGACTTCTTTCTTAAACCTAAACCACTAAGCACAGGTCTCAAGTTGAGAAAAATTAGTTGAAAACAGAAGCAAAAGTTTCCAATCTCCTCCCTGAGAGTTGAGATAAGCTTACAGACCCATTTCTGTAGCACTAAATAGTGGCCTAGCATTATGTCAACATACAGCCATTGTCTCCGGATACCTTTTTATGCTTAGTCATTCCTAATAAGTGATGTTTCAGACGTGATATCATTCACACATGCAAAGCATTTCCATCTATGAAGCAGCGCGTAATCCGTGTGCACAATTGTATACGCCTGAATTTTTCAACATGAGTATCACATGGTTTCCAAAACAACAGAATTGGAGGGAGGAACTGAAGTCAGAAAATATGCAACAAGGAGAAACTAGTTCCCCAAAGTGCCAAATACCAAGGCTTATCACGTTTCAGAACCAACATTTTATCTTCAGGAACTCTGGTTTTCCTTACGTCAACAGATAGGCAGTGAAGTGTAGGTGGGTTCCCACAAGGCAACATACAGTGATAACAGCAAGAACCTCTATTGAACTAAAAGAACTTGACAACAGGGGCAAGGCAACTGCTTATATACATTTCTGAAGGCTTGGACCACTCCCACTCCCAACATGATTGGCTGTCTAAACTTCCAAGCTGCGAATCATAACTCAGAGTTTAAGGGCCAATGGCAGAGGCCCAAATCCTGAATTGTTCTGTGATTGGATATCACGTATCCAATCAGAACACAGGGGCTCAGAATCCTTAGTCCAGGCAAACACAGACCACTGAATACATAACAGGCAGCAACACCGGTGTAAGCTGCTTCAGAAAGTCTAAGATTGCTCCTGAACAAAGAATTTTGCATTAATCTGCAATAAATCTCAATAGTTAAGAATAAATACAATATGGTTACATAGCAAATGTTTGTGCAGGTGCACCAACACATTTGTAGCCTGCATATGGCTTATATGCTATGTTTTACTAGTATTTGACCCAATTTTGGGTCTTCCTAAAAAAACAACCCTCAACTTTCGGGGTGTCCTAGTTTTACATGGAGACACTTTCTGCATTGGAATTTTGTCTTATCTGAAAAAGTATTCTGTTCCAGACCAGATAGCATTCTTGTATAATACCACATGGAGTTCTGTACTACTGAGCAAGCACAGTGGTAGATAATTATTTGCAGGCACAGCAAGTCCTTGATTATATAACCATCTCTGACATTAAACCCCCAAATCTACTGGGATTTATTTTTTTAGCTTGGTTGACATACTACACCAAAAGAATGAACGACTTAGATATATTCCTTATATAGAGTTGCTTACTAAATTCCAGTCAGCTGTGCTATCTCAATTTATCACCAAATGTGTATTTTGGCCCTATGTACCATTTAAAATTGAGAGGGTATTTTATAGGAACCGATGTTTTTAACTATGTGAGTTCAGCTGACATAGTTGGCCAATTTAAGGAAACAGCATTCAACTTAATATTCCAAACAATTTCTTGTAACATATACTGGCTGTGTTTGTCCATCACAATAAACCATGGTTTAGTGCAGGCATCCCCAAACTTCGGCCCTAGAATTCCCATGATCCCTGACCACTGGTCCTGTTAGCTAGGGATCATGGGAGTTGTAGGCCAAAACATCTGGAGGGCCGCAGTTTGGGGATGCCTGGTTTAGTGTAATAAGCACCAATCACAATTGTCATGGTCAAGTCATAAGACTCTTTTACTCCCACATGGTCATGAGGAATTGGAAGCTTTAACTTGCCTTTTGCTTTTCCTTAACCAAGTTTTGTAATCTGGTGAGACCAACTATGGCTAACACGATTTTTCTAATAAAAAACAACATTAAATCAGAGTGCATTCATAATTCACACATTAGAGAAACTTAAGGTACACCTAAAACAGCTTTAAATATATATCTACTAGTTTAGCATAATTATTGTTTAAAGGTGTCATGGCACCTACCCTTTGGAATCTGCCCCCCTCCTTGGTCACATATTAGACAGCCTATCTCTGTTGTCCTTTTGGTGCCTCCAGAATACCATACTCTTTCAACAGCCTTTTAAGTGGAGATCCCAGTCTGCATCTGTACTGGAACTATTTTAACTGTTTGCATACATGGAATTGTTTTTAAAAGTTTGTATTGTTTCATGCAGAATCATAGTATCAAAGAATTGTAGAGTTGGGAGGCACCACGAGGATCATCTAGTCCAACTGGTCGATCGCGAACTACTGGTCGATCAACTTTGGCTTCCTGAGAAAAGCTCAACAACTTTGAGTAGATCCCTGCCAGTTTTTTTAATACTGTGAATAGATCACAGTGTATTGGAAGTGCCTGGTCCAGAGCCTCAGGCTCTACTGAGTGATCCATGTGATGAGGGCATATATGAAATTGTTTTAAATTGTCCCCCTCCTTTTTTGTTTTATTGCTGTAACAGATTTAGTTGTTTTTATAATTGTATATTTTATTGTTGTAACTTACCCTAGGATCTTGTGACAACAACGACAACAACAACAATACAAACAAACAGTAAGCAGGGCTCGTAATTGGAGCCAAGGATAAAGGAAGTTCCCCTCTCATATTGAGAATGGAAGGTGCAGATTTCTTTATATTTCACTATGATGCACTCTTACTCTTTCTGCTCACAGAATGAACAATTCATTTTTATAATAAAAATTAGAAGCCTTCGTGCTGAAACCGGTAGTGAACAAAATGTCATGTCATTAAATTCTATACTCCATAAATCAGTATGACAAGGTTCATCAGTGTTTATTTTTAAATACTGAGACAAGTTAGTACAAGTTGGAGAAGGCAAGTATAGTCTTGTATTTCACTGCACACATTACCTATGCTCCAAAGAGCAGAATTACAACAAATGACTGACTGAGGGCCAACATAGATGAGACATGGGGAATCCAGGGCTGGAAGTTGTTGTACTACAACTCCCATCAACCACAGCAAGCACGGCCAGTAGTTAAGGTACAACCAACAACTAGAAGGGGTACCAGGTTGCCTATCCCTGCTCTATGGTAATGTCAAACAACAATCACAAAACAGTTTCAAAACAATTTGATAAAACAATATACCGTATTGGCCAGAATATAAGCCACACTCCCCCCCCCCCAAATCTGACCATGAAAAGTTAAATGCGGCTTATATTTGCAACCTTACGTAAAGTATCCAGTATGCAGCCAGGAACGTGGGGCAAATAGCGCCAGGTGCGCAGCGAAGGGGCGCCCACCCCATGCGTAATTCCCCATCCTCTTCCCCAAGGCAGCAGCTTATATTCAGGTATTGTGTCCCCCCCCCAAACTTTTAAATGTGCGGCTTAAATTCGGGTGCGGCTTATCTTCAGGCCAATATGGTATTCACTACATAATACTGCCTAAGTAGAGTGATCCTAAACTAGCTTTTTCTCCTGCATAGACACAATTCTTTTTTTATTTCTCATAAGATTTGATTAAGGCTTTTTTCATAATACAGTACAATACAATAAAAAAACTAACATAAATAAGAGCAAAAACAGGGAGGGAAATAAAGAGAAAGAGAAAAGAAAATGCAGATTTTGTTTCTCAAAGGTAGATCTGCGTCCTACACCTGGGAGCTTCCCTTTCTTTTCCCTGTCTCCTACCCTGGGAGGTCTTCCCTTCCCTGCCTCTCACTCTGGGTCATTCACCAACCAACCATCACCTTCATGTGTGTATAATTCCAATAATGTCCCAGATTAGAGGACACCAAGGAAAACAAGAGAGGAAAAAAGAGAGAAGGAAAATATAAAAAATAATAGGCAATACTTCCCCAATCTTCAGACCCAAATGTCTCAGGTTCATTCATTTTGTCTTCCACGCAAAAAGTAATTATTATTAACAAATGCCAGCATTATTTTTTCTCCAGTAACTTCAACAACCATTCATCCGTATTAAGCAATACTAAATATTTTCTTCTTTATTCACACAAGAGTCTCCCCACTGTAGTCAGACTACAGAGATACAATTCAAGCACTAATTTATTTTTGAAAATCCAGATAATGTTCCATTCATTCCTCTGTTGTCACAAGCATCTGTTTGCAGTGATTTCTGGTTGGAGACAAGCATGCAACCTCAGCATTACTTACACTGTACTCTTTGAGTTTTAGCTTCCAGTGTTACCAACAAGGTGAACTGAAAAGTCTTTGTGGTTTCACAAACATTGCCATTAGAGTAGTAGTCATGAAAAGCAGCGGAGGAAGGGGGTGGGTAGAAACTATCTAACCCTTATTCTATTCCTCAGTCCAGACAAAGAAATCTGCTGGGGAGTCCTGCCAGGTTAATTAAGCAAAACAACAGTTGAAACAAATGCAACACACTTAAGAGGGTTTGGAGGTGGCTAGAAGCCATCACTGACCTGCTATGGGGTTAGGAAAAGGGGAGGGAGAGACACAGGTAGGTAAATTAGACAATGGAGAGATTCCTACTCTTCCCCCCAACCCCACCCTACAAAAAACAAAAAACAACTTGCAGATCTAAATCTGCCTAAATCTACCTACTCAAAATGAGTTTGTAACCTCTCATACCAAACATATACAGTTCTTCTCAATGCAACACAAATCATAATAAAAATACACAGTCACTCCATCTCCAAGCACTTTGTACAAGGAAATCTGGTCAGCCAAGTGTCCTTTGTCTTGAGGAAAATGAAAACTGAATCCTCACAAACGTGTTAGAACCTTCTCTGAAAAACTTTCCATGTCACCCTCTCCCAATGTCCTAGTATCCTTCTCTCTCTCTCTCTCTCTCTCTCTCTCTCTCTCTCTCTCTCTCTCTCTCTCTCTCTCTCTCTTTAAAAAACGGCTTTTGACTTTTTCTTCTTGATTATACAATCTCTTCCCACACCTCCTTTCTTGGTCTCTTTCAAGTGGCTTATTGATATATCCCCAGAGGCACTAGGTCAGTCTGCCACTAGGAAACCAGGCACAATGTTCAAATCTCCAATCACCATTCTGCCACATGAGCAGGCAGACCACACTGAGTGGAGAGAAGAAGAAAAAACAACAGAGCAAAAGACAGCATGATCTTTCTTGTTAGCACAGGAAGACTAGATAATGTAAAAATGCCATAGAACAGAGATAGTGTTAACAACAAGAGAACACCAAAGCAATCTGCAAACACCTAAACTTCCAAGAGGACTGCTGCGTACCTCAGGAGTAAGATTCACATGTTTAGCTGGCAACCTCCAGTCTACCTATTCCACAGCAGCCCCAGGGCTTTTTAAAAAGGATATTAAGTAGGAAAAAACCTCTGGGAATTGCTTCATTGGCATTTTTCATAAGTCCTATTTCACTGTACTGTAATTTGTAAATCTCATAGGCATGAGTTACATAGAAAACATTCAATTAAAATTGTAAGACGTTTTAGCTTCAATATTCGGCAGCCAAGCATGCAAGTTCATTTCCAGAAGCATTTTTTCAACACACTTCACTTTATTTCGGTAATAATGTAGGTAGGAACATTTCCTTAGTGGCCCTGTAAAAACACTCATAATGTAAAACTAAGAATGAGGTCAGACCGCTGGTCAATATATTACAGTGTTCCATCTCTGACAATGCTCACACAAGAAATTTTAATGCTGAAGAATAACAAAGGATACCTTATTGCTTAACATTAATGCCAAATCTCTGTATGTTTACAGCACCATAGTAAATATAAACAAGGATTCATGTTCTAAAGTCCTAAGACCTACTGATGCTCCTTTCTTCTGGTAATGTGTGTGCTTGTTTTATTTTGACTGGTGATTAGCCATTACTAAGGTTACATTTGGTTGCAGTATTGTTAATTATGGTTAAGAGACTGTGAGTGTGCTATGACCTGGAACACTCCCTCTTCTGCACAAATTATTCCCTTTCTTCCAAGGTCTTGTTAACTAGCATTTAGTGTTATGTCTAAAATTAGCCATGGTTAGCATCAATGCAGCCAGATTTCTTTAACCAAGGTCTGGAAATCTACTTCAGCAACTAGTTTCAAGCACTGGTAATCAGGAATGAATAATCATCTGACGCCCAAATATACATTCAGTTTTCTATTTTACTTATTTATTTATTGCTAATTCAACACAGAAGTATGGGGAGATCCTCACTGATGCAGAAATATCATCTGTACAATGGAATGGAATGGGTCAAGAAACTGTGATAAGCCAGGCTGCAATATTAATGGCTGAACATAATGTCCTGACTACTTGAAACTAAGCTGAGCAAATGAAGCTCTGCGCACAAACTTTGAGATTGCTGCTGCTTATAGAAGAGAGACATTGGAGTTGTCATCAAGCTTGTACTAAGATGTAGTTGTTGCCTGATACCAGTCAAAATGTTGAGCATCAATCAACATATTGATTAAGCACACTACTTTAAGCGCACTACTTCAAGCGTGTATACACACACACACACACACACACACACACACACACAAAATATTTCTGCCAAATATCAATATTCTCACAGCGGGGTAGTGGGATTTGTTTATCCAGCTTCCTGTCTTTGTCTGGGACCTACAAAAGCACATCCTTCAACATGGAGCTGTGTTCTACATTCCCAGTTGGTGGCAGTGATGCTTCTGAATACCAGCTGCTGGAAACCACAGAAGGGGAGAGCGCTCTTGTGTTTGGATCCTGTTGTGGATTTCCCACAGGCTTCTAGTTGGCCACTGTGAGCACAAGATACTGGAAGAGATGGACCACTGGCCTGAACCAGCAAGATACTATTATGTTCTTAGATATTTACATCCCATGGAGCCAATGGCATCATGGAGCCCACTCCATTCCATGGAAAAGAGCCAATTACAAATTAAAACCCTAAACTATATAAATCCAAACTCAGTTTTAGGTTTCTTATTACAGAATTAGTTTTAGAGCCAAATTTTAGAGTTCCCTTAACACACCTGTTGTCGGCAGTACAGATTCCGAATAGCTTCCATATAAAAAGCAACAGAGAGCATGGCCTCATTGCAAGTACCTGCTTCGTAAGCCACACAGATGCCTGGTTTTGTGGAATCCTCAGCTCTGGTCTCCCATGCAAGACTTTTAAAAGGCAACTGACATTTAGACGAGCGATCCAGAAGTCCTACAACATGGCGGCCAATTGTTTCTTCTACAGCTACAGTAGTCTTCACGACTTCCAACAGAATCTTCAGCAGTCTGTTATTGGCTTTCTGCAAGGCACATCTGGAAACAGAAAACGGAAAGTGAACTCAATCAAAATTTGTGCACTGAGAATTACACGTTACACAATGGTAACAGAAATATTAGATGATGCAGGGCATAAAGCTGCAGACAAAACTTAACGAAATCCAAATAAGCAACCAACGGTAGAAAGTTGAGTGATTGGCATATTAACTCAAACTCAACCAAAGACCACTTACTTCCAGATGAATAAAGTTCATGACTCAAAGCCATGGATAAGGGAACATCAGAACTAAATGAGTCCCCCAGGTGGTGCAATAAGCAAAAGGGTTTACTAGCATACTAAATGCTTCCAACTCCCAATGAGAACAGGATGCCGGAAGAGATGAAACTTTGATCTGATCCAGAAGGGCTCTTACAGTTTTATGAGTGGGGCGGGTGGAGACATGCTTGAAGACAAACTGAATATATACAAATAACTTTTCTGTGTTGCTTGATTCTGTGTATATTAAGTTCCACTATGTTAAATGGAGCCTACCCCCAAATAATCCTGCATAGAACTGATCTTTTGAGCACCAGCCTATGCATGTTTAAGAGACTTTTGGGGCTCCTTTGGCACTATACATTTAAAGCAACATTACACCACTTTAAATAGTCCCAGCTTCCCTTAAAGAACCATGAAAACTGTATAGTTTAAGGGTTCTGGGAGTTCCTTGGGAAGAGAGATTGACTTTTAAACCACTTTCAGAAACGTGCAGAGAAAACCACAAGCAGCATTACATTATTGTAATCACACAGCTTGTATCCGTCAACCAGCAAAATCACTGTTACGAAAAACCAAACTGTAAATGTAAGTTGGAATACAGCTATAATAATATCACGGAGCTTAATGCATATGGACAAATCACATATAGTACACAGATGTGGCACAAGGCACTAACTACCACTACTAATCCATGTGATAATATGGCTACTTATTTAATTCAGTAATTAAATTTTAACACCCCACCCCAAGTTTTTAATGTGTAAACATTCAAAGTAAAAAGTGACAAGGATCCAATCCTGGCTCATTTTAGTCAAGCAATGCCCTGAGATGAAAACATCTACAGATCTGTAGTCACATTACATAGCTAACATATCATTGACATTGACCTATCAGCCTCAAAGTTATGCAATTTCTTCCAGCTGTAAGCATAAAGTTTCTCAGTCTTCTTAACAGCCTACCTTTCTTTGGAAAGGATATCCGGAGAAGTTTCTTCATGCTTTCCTTCACTTTCACCTTCACAGGTTTCCTCTTTGGATTCATTTTGACTTACATTTTCACCCTGGGTAAGTTTTGGCAATGGCAGAGAGGAAAAAAGATACAAAAATCCTGTCATATTGGAATCAGCATGAATTTCTGCTTCACAGTCATGTTATAAAAACGGGAGGGGGGAAAACCCCACACCATGATTCACAAGCTTTATATAGATTTAAGTAATAGTTAACTATCCTGTTATCAGATACCTCAAGCTACAGATTGAAATAGTTTAGTCACAGCCTATAAGAATCAAGTTTGTTGTGCTAAGTAAACAGTTTCTCAGTTCCTTGTTGGGTGTTACTACAGCAACATTAAAATTAGAGTTTGCTTTCAATATCATGTCAGCTGCCTATGCCCCACCTTCTTGTTTGATCAAACCCCATTTAAGTAAATCTGACACCTAACAGGAAAATGTCCTGTGCTGAAAAGAGCAACAATAGCAAGGCTACTTCATTTACATTCCGCAGCTTCTAAAGACAGCCAAAGTCTACACTACCTGTGTCTGAGTACCACTGTTTTTTAGCTCACAGGGTAGCTTCTCTCTCCCTGGCACGAGCTGCTCCTTCAGTGATTCTAGTTCCTCTAAAAGAATTTGTTCTCTTTCTGTGATGATGCTTTCACTATCCAGTGTGTCACTCTGAAAAAAGAAGAAGAGCACACCACTAACATATTAGAAATACCACAAAAGGAATCAGATATATACTGTATCTGACAATCGTAAGGCTGGGTCCCAGATATGACACCATTAAAAATTCTGTTCACTTTGGACACAGGATTAAAGAGAAAACCCAGTCTAAAATTAGGACACTAAGATAAACAGTTCAGTAGTTAGTTAGTGTATAGTTTATATGTGTATATGGGTTGGGTCTGGACTTGCATTCACGGAAGGAACGTAGACCCAGCAGATGCTCTCAGCCGCAGGAGGACCACGGTGATTTTTGCCCATTACTCCTTTCCCTTGCATCTTCTATGCTGTTCTTGAGGGTTCTGTAGGGGGGGGGGACCCAGCTCCCCCTCCTCTATGCAAATAAAACTCCACTGAACGCAAATCTGGATAGAATCTCTCTCTCTCTCTCTCTCTCTCTCTCTCTCTCTCTCTCTCTCTCTCTCTCTCTCTCTCTCTCTCTCTGTACATACACAGAGTTTTTAACATACATTGGCAGACAAAATGTAATCATACTGCTTAATCAATTCCGCCATAAGATTATGACACAAACCCCCTTTTATTTGCATTCTTTATGGGGTGGTATTATTTAATCTCTGGCAAAATGTAGCACCTTTTCATTCTCATATCAAAGATATCTATTGAATTTCTGTTCACGGGTTGCCTAGAGAGAGCTAAACCATGAGCCTGGATTTGAACGACACACTAAGCCAAATCATGACTTGGGTTCAGTACAGTGCAGCAGCAGCAGCAGAACTGATGCTTGTAAAAGGCAAGGACCACTGTTCAATTCATGAAATATCCCCAAGACTCTTTGAGTTGATGAGAATTGCCAATACTGTATTGGTAGTGACAAGAAAGCTGCTCAATTTATCTGTTTTGTGTTGTTGTTGTTGTTGTTGTTGTTGTTGTTGTTTTTAAAGTAATACAGGAAATTTCAAGCCAAACAAGTGAAAAATGTATCCTTCACACAATATGCATCTAGATTCAGGTAGGTAGCTGTGTTGGTCTGATGCAGTCAAAATAAATTAAAAAATTGTCCAGGAGCATATTCTTTAGATACCATCTGAAAAAGTGTGCATGCACACGAAAGCTTATACCCAGTACAAACTTAGTTGGTCTCTAAGGTGCTACTGGACATTTAAAAAAATATTTTTATTTATTTTGACCATATGCATCTGTTTGTGCATGTCATAAGTCTTACAGAAAACCATGGGCAGGGGAGGGTGATTTTTTTTGGGGGGGGGTTGCCCATATTTTCAGATCTTTCCTGTCTCAGGGCTCACATTACCTCTGCTAATTGTACTTTAAGCCTATCAAGCTCTGCTAGGAGGCTCTCTTGGTTTTCCTTCTGTAGCTCCAGCTGCTGCATGTGACCCTGTTTCAGTATTTCTGTTGCCTGCTGATGTTCCTGATGCTGACGGACAAGCTCTTGACGCATATCTTCCAAACGCTCTTCATACAATGATCTCTGACTTGAAGATACTATGCTGGAGGTTGAAACTTCATTTTGAATCTGTAATTTTTGTTGGCAAGTATTAAAAATGGCATAAGTTCTGTGAAGTAAAATTTCTACCTTACATAGATACAGCTTTAAATGTATACCACCAAATACACGAGCCTATTAAGTCAGAAACATCCGATTTTAAAACTCAAGAAGTTTAAAGCCATGCTTCGCTAATAAGAACATTTATGGCAATAAAATGTTATTTACAGTACAGTCCTATAGATATATACTCAAAGTAAGCACCATCAAGTTACTCCAAAATAAGTGTACAGGATTGCAACCTTTGTGAACTTTTAGTCTTTTATGTCCTTTTTTGCATTATTGTGTTTAAACCAGACTTCCTCAACCTCGGCCCTCCAGATGTTTTGAGACTACAATTCCCAGCATCCCTGACCACTGGTCCTGCTAGCTATGGATCACGGGAGTTGTAGGCCAAAAACATCTGGAGGGCCAAGGTTGAGGAAGCCTGTTTTGAACTATACAAGCTGAATATCAACCCCCACAATTACAGGGTACCCACCCTACCCCCATTCTCAAGCATTATTGTGTACTGCACAACAGAACCATGCACCAGGAACAAAGAAAATTCACCAAGTTATGATTTTCAAAGTAAATATATTTGACTGTATTTACCAGAGATGTATTCTGCATAAGCTCTCTATCATTTAAGGAAGAGATTGTTGAATCAAAGTTGTGTAACCCAAATGTTTTAGCAGGCTTAACATCTGGTTGAAATTGTCCTTCAAGTGATGAAATTTCACCATATTCTTCACTGATCTCTCTGCTAAGGGATTTGGATTCTTCATACTTAGGCATCGAAATAAGAAGAGAAGCACTATCGAATTTTTCAAGACATTCCTTTCTAGTGAAATTATTTTCTTGCTGCGTTTCTATTGGTACTACCGATAGCATTTCTTCTTCCTTTAGATTAGCAATCCTTGCTAGTTCATTTTTCTGTGCAAACTCAACGCTCATGGTTACCACCACCTTAATAAATAACAAATTGAGAGTGAGAGAAAGAGAGGAGCTACTTTAGATTTTCATATAGCTCAATGAATGATACATTCTCTCCATTAGTGACAGTGTAAAATTAAGCTTGCATTATGCATATTAAAACAAGTATTCAACAAAACAAATGATTTTTTATTTTTAATTGTTTGTGACATTTGATAAATGGAATAAATATGCATGGGTTAATAGGAATTAGCTAAAGGTATGTTGTAGTAGTACAACAGGCAATATCTATATGAGGATTGCTTATTATAAGGCAAGGCGTACTCCTCAAAAGTATTCCACAATGCATACAGCACTGACAGTTCAGTTTATACCAAACCATGGTTTGTGCTAACCATAGTTTAGAAGCCAAACTACAGTCTGAATCAGGTCTGGATAAAGTTTTCCAGACCATGAGCTGCATTTCCTCACAGACAACTTGTGGGGCACACAGGGAATCACATGCCAGTGGTCAGCTGACACAGAGACAAATCTGGGTAAATTAATGGAGGTACAGTTGGCTACATTTCAGCCACCCAAAAACCAGAGGTTTCTACACTCCATCACCCACCACCACCAGTCCTTCCTTCATTGAGGCATCACAGTTCAAGGAGACATTCAAGCTAGGCAAAAGGCTGTGATGAGAGTGTGCAGGGCTGATGAGGGGTATGGCCCTGGGAGACACTCAAGTGTGGAATAGAAAGGCTTGAAGGGATTCATTTGACAACCCGCCCCCCCAGCCTTAGGTTCTCCAATGCTGTTTTAAACTACCACACAAATGATGCTTTACACTGTTTGCCAGTCTTGTATCTGCTCAGCACTCCTGTATTTACAGGAAGTTGGCTCTCTGGTTGTCTCATAGAGATAGAGATGATAGAGATATATATGGTCTGCCAGTTTCGACGTAATGCCAAACTATAGTAAACCTTCCTTAACCATGTTTTGGCATGATTCTGAATTAAACCCCAACATATTGCCCTAGAAAGATGGTACCTTTGCTACTTCTTGTAGTAATTTTTCTTGGTACCGTTCCTCCAGAAATTCAGTAACAGCAACGTCATTAGTGAGCTATATATATTTACAAAAAACAAAACAGGAAATGTATTCATTTTTAAATATTTTTTTGCAAAAAAAGAAAATCACTTCTGACTACCGTATTCTAAAAGGTTAACTGTACATATTATAAACTATGCCTTGAGATGAGAAGGTTAAGGGGTGATATGATAGCCATGTTCAAATATATAAAAGGATGTCATATAGAGGAGGGTGAAAGGTTGTTTTCTGCTGCTCCAGAGAAGCAGACACGGAGCAATGGATTCAAACTACAAGAAAGAAGCTTCCACCTAAACATTAGGAAGAACTTCCTGACAGTAAGAGCTGTTCGACAGTGGAATTTGTTGCCAAGAAGTGTGGTGGAGTCTCCTTCTTTGGAGGTCTTTAAGGAGAGGCTTGACAGCCATGTGTCAATAATGCTTTGATAGTGTTTCCTGGATGGCCCTTGTGGTCTCTTCCAACTCTATGATTCTATGATTCTATGATTCAGCGTGAAGCAAGGTGATGGCCAGGCATAGACTTTCAATGTTGTATACAACACTGATTTCTAACAGCAACTCTTTTACTGGCTAAAGCATAGATTTTTTGAGGAAAGAGCTCAGCAGTGGCTCATCCTGCATCTCATTCAGTGGGTAATAACAGCCCATACCACAAAGCCCTGTTCTTTTGCTGCAGCAGAATTAACACAGCAAATTACCCTTTTGAAACACATGTTGAGTGTTCTATCTCGGAATCAAATAGAAGTTGTTAAGAGTGAGGAGAATCTCCTGACCAAGTATGAAATCACTTTACACTATTATCATTTGCTCAAGAGGCCCAAATCTACTTAAATAAAGCTAAAGGTAGTTCGATCACTGCAAATAAGTTAATCCCAAATGAAATCTGTTTACAAGTTTTGTGTGTGCTTGTTATACTAATAAGGATCTCTTATTTGTAAATACTAAAAAGTATGCTGGGGGGAAAAGTAAAAATCTAGAGTAATCTACAGTACCTCTTCTGTGTTTTCTGTACCCTGTTGATGAGCACTTTTGGCGCTCTTCCCATTCTGCTTAACTTCATTTTCCTGTGATTCCACAGAAATACTAAAAAGAAAATTTAAAAGGTGAAGCACTAGAAGACATTTCTTCTCCTAAGATGTGTCCATTGTTAAAAGAAAACACCCATCAGAGTCACAGATATAATGAAACTTTCCAAAGCAATCCAGTATTAATAGATAACATAATCACCATTGTTTCTCAAAAGTGGCAAGTACAGTTGTACCTTCGTTTTCAAACAGCTGAGTTCTCGAACGTTTTGGCTCCCGAACGCCGCAAACCCAGGAGTGACTGTTGCAGTTTACAAACTATTTCTGGAAGCCGAATGTCTGACGGGGCTTCCGCAGCTTCTGATTGGCCGCAGGAGCCAAACTAATTCCCCCTTTCTTACTGGGAGAACAGGCAGTACCGGTAGTATATTTGCCTGTACTCCTCCCTTCATGCTAAAATAGTACATGGTACCCTCATCCTTGTCTCATACTGCAGCACCAATAGAAGACCAGGGGTTTGAAGGTTTTCCCTGCTATCCCAACTGCTGCATAATAATATAATAATAATAAGAATAATTTATTATTTATACTCCGCTCATCTGGCTGGGTTTCCCCAGCCACTCTGGGCGGCTTCCAACAGAAATATTAAAATACACTAATTTCTTAAAGATTAAAAGCTTCCCTAAACAGGGCTGCTTTGCAGATGATCTCTCACATCTACACTCTCTGCTGCAGCTCTTTAACACTCAAGCGGCGAAGACACATGAGGGAGGGACTGGTGTTTGTTGTTGATATTCAGCCCCATCCCTTGTGCTTTTATGTTCTTGCTGTTTGTCTAGATCCTGCGGAAGCTGGAAACCAGGTGTTTTCAATTTCCCCAGGGCCAGGACTCACCCTGCAGCAGATTATCTCTCTCATGCCCCATTCATTATCACTCTGCAGTTGTTAAAAGCTCAGAGTTTGGGTTGGAATGATATTCAATCTTTCCCCCCGGTGCTCCTGTTCTCTATGATCAACATGCAACAATGATAATAACAGCATTGTACTTGTTTTGGTTATCAGCTGTTTTGTGGAGCAGGGAAGCCATGATTATCTCCCTCATGCTCTTGTTCCATCTTGATTCTCTGGCTAAGCAATACCACTGCTGAGGATTTGAAAACAAGTGGAGTCAGAGAAACCCAGACTTTCAATATCATATCATATCATATCATCATCATCATCATTTTAAATTTCTTACCCATCCTTCACCATGAGGTCCCACAGGGCAGGTTACAACAATTTTTGTTCAATTTACATTGCACCCAACATTGAATTCAATGGACTAATGTTCTGCCTAGGTGTTCAACATGTTCTATGTCCCTGTAGTTTCCCTGAATAGGATGTTCCTGGACCCCTGGGGATTCTATTCCTAATCTGTTAGAAACTGATTTAATATCATAGTTTTAAATTGTAACCTGGCCTGTAGAACCTTATGATGAAGGATGGGCAAGAAATTTAAAATAATAATAATAATAATAATAATAATAATAATAATAATAATATGATATTGACTGCATCTTAGACTGGAAAGATTTACATGGTCTGAAGTGGTGAGGGCAACCTGCACCATCATTCTTCCAACAGCAGTCTCTGTTCACTGTTCCTATACAGATGAAGAAACCATCACATTTTCTTTTGCTTATACAACAATATGGTTGCAAATGGGAAAATCCTTGAGGAGAAAGTAAAATGCCCCCTTTATATAGCAAAATGGTGGTGGGGAGCAAACTCATTTTTAACTATGGAACAAAATTGCTTGTGTGGTCTCTGTTGTAGCTTGTGTTGTTGAGAAAAGGGGAAAGCCAAAATCATAGGTACCTGAAGCAATCGGAAGCCACACTGGCATCTTGGAGTCTGCTTTGTAAGTGGACTATCTCTGCAGTGTATCTTTCCTCAGTTTCTTTCAACTGCTGATGGAAATATGATCTGAGGCGCTCAACTTCCTGAGCATGTTGTTCCTCAAGTCGGGTTTTAAAGTTATCCATGTCTTCCCAACAGGGTGACCTCACTTTAAGATCTATGGATGAACAAATCATAGACAATAAATCTAAACATACCGTATGCATCAACAAGGGGTGGGAGGGAGGGGAAGCAAGGATATCAGAGCAAGATTTTCTTTTACAATGAATACTGTTCGTTTGGGGTGGTACTAGCAATCACTCCAAAGGGTTTAGGAATTCATGTGAGCTTCTCAGTCGCACCCGACTTTCAGGGTTCTCAGCCTGAGAATGATAACTGAGTGGAGCCCTCATCAAGATGGGCCAGCACTACCAGCGGTGTCGGGGCATGTTCTAAAATCTAAAGGTAGAAAGATACCGAATCAAGCCCAGATTCAGGTCAGCTCAAGCTGTGTACAGAGGTACCTTCAGAAGAGAGTGACTCCTGGTCTTCAGTTGTGGGGAGAGCTTTCTTTCCTCCCCATTCTTGCTCCTCAACTAGCATACATGCAGCAGCCAGATCAAAACGGTTACCTCCATATTTCACATGAGCTGTCAGCAAAAAAAAATTTCTTCCACACCCTCAAAGCACTGGCCAAGTTTATTCACTCTACAGTTTCTTCAGTGCTCCCCACCCCCCACCCCATGTACATTTTGAGACTTGCCCAATACGGGAAGGGTCTGTGGCTTTGTAACCGATTTAAATGGATTCATTTGCTTATATTACACTGATCTTCTAATGTGACTTTAAATGTATATCTTTACCAGCAAGATCCTGTGACGGAGTAGGTAAACATTCTACGCTCTGTTGAAGACACTCGCTTTCTTTTCCATTGTATTCTGCAAATGATGCCTCTTGCTCTTCAAGCTGGAGAAAATTAAATAGAACCAAATGGGTGACATGGAACATGAACGGTAGCCTTTCTAAAATTGCTTTTTTTATTTTACTTTTTCTATATCCTGCTGAATTCTGCATAAATGTGGACAGTTTCAAAGTTGTAATAAAACTATATTGCCATTGAAATGTATGTATATGTAACTCATAGCTCTTTGGTTGTGCTTAAGTTATCATGTCAACAGTCTTCGGTGCCTTCACTTCTATGCATGTATACTCAGAGGTAAGCCCCACTGAGTTTCCAAATATATATATTCTATCCTTAAATAACATAAGAGAAGATGCATGTAGTTCAGCATCCTGTTGTCAGTTGTCAACCAGATTCCTGTGGGAATCCCGCAAGCAGCATCTGTGTACAACAGCACATTCCCCACTTGTGGTTCACAGCACCTGGTATACAGAGGCATACTACCTCCCATAAATGGAAATATAATGTAGCATTCATCAGCATTAGCCATTAATTGCCTTCTTTCATTCTCCTTAAAGCCATCCAAGCTGGTGACCATCACTATTGCCTCGGGAAACAAGTGTCATAGTTTAACTATGCACTATGGGAATAAGTACTTCCCTTGCCATCAGTGATATTTACAATGCAGTGTTAGGCATGTGTAACTCAGAAAAGCAGCCCACTCCTTAATTCTGTCTAGGATACAAGCAAAAAGCAACCTACCTTTTTTCTGTCTTGCACAAACTTTGAATGATAGTCCAGTAATCTGTGATACTCTTCCATTATCTTGCTCAGAAGAATTTGCAGGGTTCCTTGCAAAGCTAACGGCAGAGAATGAATTAAACACAATCATTGCGCTGTATTCCTTTTCCTTCTACAAACATTACATCAAACAGCATTTTACTGCTATATTCTTAGAAAATGTAGTATATCCTTTTTACCTTACCACGGATGACAATTTTTCTCCTCGTTAATCATGGCACATTTTCTACAAGCAACTTATTGCAAAGGGGAAATAATCCTAGCACACCATAGCCATTAAACTGTTTCCTAAATGTCTTTTTTTTTTTACTGTCCCTGTTAGGTTTTAAAGTATTATGGAGCAAAATCTTGGACTTGGTTTCAGTTACTTGCTAAATGTTAAAGAGATTTTTTTAAAAAATACCCCAGTGACCATGCTGTTGGTCCTGCAGCTCAGACTTCTGTCCCTCCAGTTCCAGTATCTCCTCTTTTCCAGAAAGCTTGATTCAGTTTCATCTCTCTTTTTTATTCTCCCAAGCAGCCCTGATGATTCACCCAAAGTATTTTACCATGGAGTCATGCTGCTTACTTTTCCCATTGGACCATAACAATTTTTAACTTGCTGTAGAATTCTCATGGTCACGGAACCCTTTCCCAAGTCCACTGTCTTGAGTCTCCCTTTAGACCAGGCATCCCCAAACGTCAGCCCTCCAGATGTTTTGGACTACAATTCCCATCATCCCTGACCACTGGTCCTCTTAGCTAGGGATCATGGGAGTTGTAGGCCAAAACATCTGGAGGGCCGCAGTTTGGGGATGCCTGCTTTAGACTTTCCAAGCATCTTTCTAGCCCCTTTGCCCACAGCTATGGCCTCCAAGGCTTCCTGAATCCCATTTAGAAAGCTAACATTCTGCCAGAACATCACAGCTCCAATTGCTCCTGTGCCATCTACTGCCATGCTGAACTCTGGTAAAGAGATTTCTCTAGCTGTTTACATAGCAAACTCCCAGCCTTGCTGTTCCAGCCAGTGCTAGCTTTAGCTCCAAGTTGATGCTCAGATAAAAGCAGCATTCTATGTTTACAATAAGCCCGCTACCAAGGAGATAAAAGACAGGGCTATAAAATTAAGATTTGTGCTTTTTGTTACCTTGAGCTTCCGCTCTTGATATCAACATTGAGTTTGATTGTTCTCTCTCCCCAACACCAGATTCAACAGCAGGTGAAACATTTTCAGGTTGAACGCTGCAAAGGGACTATAAACAAAGGAAGAAAATTAAACATATTCATATTGCATCTGATTGTATCAAGCAAACAGAATGAGGTCAATAAAACCATTATAACATCTTGATTCTTCTTCCTTAAATGGGCATGAAGAGAATTTAGCAAGAGGTAGATCCACAATTCAACAATCCCAAGAGATTCACCAATATTGGTCTCATATGAGATGTAGGGATCCACAAGTGCACACAATAAATGAACTTTTGGTTAAATTCTAATAGATGAAAGAACCAAGGATTTGCAAGTATCCTGTGGTAAAATGCTTCTCACCTGAGTAAGCTTAGAACATTCTTCAGCTACTGTTTTGCTAAGCCTTTCTAGATGCGCCCATGGAGACTGGCCTTCATCACCTGTGAAGATAAACCACCATTGAAAATTATTTATTTTAGAATGCTTTCCAACATTTTGAGAAAGGGGGACAATAAAGACAGAGATTTGGGTCTGTTTTATTTGTACGCTATAATAAAATTCAAAATACAAAGTAGAGCAATCAGTTGAATGAATGATTTGTTACAGTCACGGACTAGTGAAATTAGATAACCTTTCATGAGAGGAAGCAGAAAGAATAAACCAACCACTTTGCACAAAGTAAAATCTTGAGATAATCTGCTGGTTGGAATTTGCTAAACCAAATGCCTGCCTCAGATACGGAGTCAAGAGTTCTGCATTTGTATACCTTAGCATCATATGTAAAAAAACAAACTATAGCATTGCTTTTTAAGGTCCAATCTGTTTAAACCGGATACAAATGTTAAATCAGAAATCACAAAATTAAAATTAAAATAAGAAGACACCATAAACCTGCTTTACACTCTACATCATGGGCACCATAAAAATGAATGCAATGGTCTACTGCTGCCAAACTAAAACCAACTATTAATACAAAAATACTGCCTCATATTTAAAACTCCAAAAAGAATTTTCCTCCGCTTCACCACTTTACCTAAGTTTTGATTTTTAATGCTCTGAAGATCTAGTTGGTTTTTCTTAAGTTCATTCAGTTCTTGTGCATGATGGGACTGGAGCTCTTCTTTAAGAGCAGAAAGCGCATTCTCCTTTTCATTTTCCATGCATTCGCGCACTTGGTCCACGTGAGCCGAGTAAACCAAAGACAGGCAAATGCGCTGGGCTTCCATCTGCAGTTTTAAATCGCTCTAAGTAGAGATGGGCATGGTATGAGGGTATTAATAAACTTTTTTCTATTCAGTAAATCAATGGCTTTAAATGTAGCATCAAAATGCTACATGTAGCGTCGGCAAATTAGCATTTGAGCTTATTTTACAAGACTTCAATCGATCATGCAAAACAAAAAAACCTGAATACCAAAGTTCTCACTAAACATTGCCACATCTCTCCCCCCCCCCACTCCTCTGCCCCAGTTATTCACTATGTACAATACATAGAAACCATGTTTCCTTTGCAAAAATTCAAATCATAGTTATCTGCAAGGCTGTAACGTTTGCCAGAAAATGCTGACTCTTTACTAGTCCTCATAGTGACTAGATTGATTTAAAGGGAATGTTCTCAATTTAAAAGCACAACCACTCTTTTTAATGACTTCAGTAGGACTTTTTTATGGGTAAATATGCATAGGATTACATTGCGACGCCTTAGCTGCTGAGATGCAAGCATAGCGAAAATGTTAATTGTGTGGGTTACCATAAATACCTGTTCAGATTTCAGCATATCCAACTGCTCCTGAAGCTCGCTTTCACTTTGCAAATGGTTCAAACATGAAGAGCCTCCTGCTAGCCCATCATTCATTTGGTGAAAGTTATCCAACAGTGATTCTGACTCTGATATTGAATGTTCAATTGTCTCTTCCAGTGGAACATGATGAACCACACTCTGGCTTGCTATCAATTTCTCTTCCCTTATAGCTTTGTCATAGTCTTTGTATGAATCAGGAACAAAGCCTGTGTGTTCACAAACTCTGGGGTGGCCTGCCTGTAGCCCCCCATTGGGGTATTTTGTCTCATGTTCACATGAGTTCATATTCTCTTCCAGTCTGTGGCTAACTAGCACTTCTAGTTCTTTACATTTCACTGACATGTGCTCTTTATCTTGTTTTAGAGATCTAACTTCTTCATTTAATTGGCATATCTGACTACTCTTTAATTTCAATTGTTCAGAAAGATCAGAAAGTCTCAGTGAAAGTTCTAGCTTCTCACGCTGAGTGACTTCAAGCTTTTCCATAAGCTCTGTTGTGTCTTTTTCAACAATCTCCTCAACATCAAATGTTTCTGATCTTAAGATCTTCTCTCTCTTACCACAAACAATTGTACTTTGACTTTTCAGTACAACTGATGTATCTCCTTGTAAATGTTGGATCTCTTCTGTCAAAGCCCGGAACTTGGCTTCATATTCCGCTTCTCGCTTGTCCCTGCTCTCTTCTAAATCCAATTTTACCTTTAGTAGAGAAGCATGGGTTTTTTGGAGTTCCTGGAAATTATGCTCAGCAAACGAAAAGGAATTCTGCAGCCTCTCAATCTCTTCTTTAAGTTCAATATCTTGTTTTACAAGTTTCTCATTTTCTGCTATCAGATTGTCTATTCTGTTTTGCAAATCAAATTCTTCTGACTCGGAACTAATGCCATCAGTGAAACTTTCTTCTGTATTCTTAATAGCATACTTCTTTAGCTTCTCTTTCAGAGCATTACTTTTATCTTCAAGAAAATTGTTTTGTGTTTCAAGTAAGGTACATTTTTCTTGAAGACTATCCTCTCGTTCTTTCAGTTGCTTTTCTAATAATTCTGTTTTCAGCTGTAACACCTGGACTTCCTGCTCAAGTGTACCCTTTTCTTTTCCTTCTAGTCTAAGCACTTCGATCTCTTTTTGGAGGTCTTGGATCTGAAGCATCATTTCTTCAGATTTAGAATTTACAATAGACTCCTGCAAATCTTTTAGCCTTGATATTTCTAATGTGAGCTCATTCTGCTTTGCTATTAAGTTTTCATTTTCAAATTGCATAGTTTCTATCTTTTTGCTCATTTCATTTTGTAAGTCATCCAACTGCTGTTTAGATTGCATAATCATATTATCTTTAAGATTTTCAGTGTTTATTCTGTGCTCTTGCTGTAAATCATCTCTAAGTTTTGATAGCTCTTCTTCATGACTGAACAAAAGATGAGTCCTCAGTCTCTCTAGTTCAGCTTCTTGAGATTCAGCCATCCTGCCCAAAACTGCATCCTTTTCTCTTTCTAGCATTTCAAGTTTTATTTTGTAATTTGTAACTTCTGCCTCATGTTTCTCTTCTAATTCTTCCCTGATCTCAGATGCAGCAGCAAGTTGTGCTTTTAGTTCTGTGGTGGTGATTTGTAACTGGTCTACTTCATGTAACTTTGATTCTCTCTCATTTATGGTCTGCTTGGCTTTTTGAATTTGCTCTCTTGCAAAGCCCAGCTCTTGGCAAAGATCTTCAACTTGATTTTGCAGAGCAGACTTTTCTGAGGATAATATTTCAAGCTGCTGTGATAAATCTTGCCTCACCTTTTCTTTTTGGTAAGTAGCTTCCTGAAGCATGAGATTCAACTCGTTAATTGCAATATTCATTAAATGCATCTGGTCTTCATTAGTATTACCAGAGTGTAAACTCAACGTTCTCTCCATATCTGCTTTTTGTTGGGCAAGAAGCTTTTCAATCTCCATTGTATGTTCCCTAACCAACTCTTGCTTCATTTGCACAATCTGCTGCCCATGAACTTCCTCCAATTCTGCTCTGAGGTCTGCAAGTCTCCTTTGTGCTTCAAGTTCCATTCTTTCTACAATATCATTGTCATGCTGGCTATCTTTGTGATATCGCTTTTGTAGCTCTTCCACAGTTCCCATTAATTGCTTTATTTCATCAGAACATTGTCTTTCCTTTTGTTTAGAACTGCTTAATTCTACTCTCACATTCTGTATCTCTTGATTCTTTTGCAATATCTCTTCTTTTACTTCTTCAAGTGATTTCTCAGCAGCTGACAGTTTTTTCTGAAGAATAAATATATTTTCTTCCTCTTCTAAAATTTTTGCCTCCAGTTCTTCAATAGCTGTTTCCTTTTCCCGTAGTTTCCTCTTAGTAAAATCTTCTTCTGTTTTGCATTTTTCCTGTAATAGAAACAAGTTGCTTTGATTCATTGAATTACCATATTATATTTGACTTACTGCTTTATTAAACAAACAAACAAACAAACAAACAAGCTTTCAAGTGGTATGGCCCATTTTCTGCATGTTCTGAAGACAGCATATAGAGTGATTTCCAAAGCATATACACACTATTTTAAATAGATGCCTACCATATGTACAATGTGCTTCTTTATACTTTTCGTTATCAAATTTAACTTAAAGTCATTAAGTGTTCGTGTGCCTGTCCCAGTGTGTGTGTGTGGTGGGGAGATAATCTAATATTTACTTCAGGAAGAGGGAAGTGAGAGAAATGAGCAGAATCCTTTCTCTGCATCATCTCCCAACTTGTTTTGATAACTCACTCTGGGTCACTTTTGTGAGGAAAATGACCAATAACTATTAAGAATAAGCATACAGTACTGGAAATGACCCAGGTTAGGAATCTTACGGTGAACAGATTGGGAGTGGGAGCAGAAGGAGGAGGAGAAACAGAGGTCCAAATTCATTTCAGTATTTTGAGGTTGCATATATTTATGTAATTTGTTTATTTAGTTGTCATCATATTTATATACCACAGTACCATAGAAATATATCACAGCGGTTTAGAACAATATTTTCAATAATTCTAAAATAAAAGGAAGCACTTTTTCATAACACTCACACGAATATGCAGTGTGTTCCCGTGTTTGCATGCTGTAATAATTAGATAAGCCTATACACTTGAGGCATAGAGATTATATCGCTTTACAACCATCACCACATGCCTCTAAAAAAACACAAGCTTAATGAAATATACCGTTTCGAAGGCAGCGACTCTCTGTTGCAGAAGGGAAACTTGCAGTTCAAAGTTTTCATTTTTCACTTGATAATTCTTCAGTAGCTGCTCTTGTTCTTCTAGCTGTTGCTGATATGCAAGGATCTGCTGTTTTGCTTGCAGTAAGTCAGCAGCTGTGCTGCTATGACTAGTGTTCCTTAAAGCTTCACTTGCCTGCAACTTATACACAGAATTACTTATTAAAGATCAACTGTTTGAATAACAATTATCAAATTATTTGGTGGTTGGAGCCAATTAGCATTCTTCATTTCTTTTTCGTTAAAGCAGCACATGCGTTGTATTCTAGAGAATGTTGTTACTCTCTGCAAGCTTGGAGTACAATATGTGCCTGCTCAGCCTTTCTGCCACTGTATTTTTATGAGTCGTTATTGTGAAGCAAACTGTCTTGGATGCAATGAGACAAAATTATTGTCCCAAGAAAGGCTGCATTATGTCAGATATACATTCTCTTTCCATAGTGACTAAATTACAAGCAACAAAAAGTATAAGCCAGGCTGTAGCAGTTAACCTGTAGTGTGATGAGGCAAAACAATTTATTGGCTACACCTTCAGAACAGCCTCGTAAATAAGCCCACAAAATGTATTAGCTTTCTTATGAAAAGAACAGAATTGCAAACACTTTGCACTGAAGTCAGTCCATAGCTGCCAAGTTTTCCCTTTTCTCGCGAGGAAGCCTATTCAGCATAAGGGAAAATCCCTTTAAAAAAGGGATAACTTGGCAGCTATGAGTCAGTCCCACTTTATTCACTGGGACTAATCCCTCCAGTGTGGGGGGTGGGCAGTGTATGTATTTTGGCGCTGCCTTCAAGGCTAATAAATATTGTTACCAATAACTTACATGTTGAAACTGAATTTGCAGTTTTTGACTCTGTTCTGTCAATTCCAAAAATTCCTTCATTGTTTCATCCTTTTCTTTCCTTGCTTGTTGCAGATTTGCAGTGAGCTGTGTGATAATGTCATCTCTTTTTTTGATAGCAGCCTCAAATTCTTGTAACTAAAGGAGGTGAAATTATAATATTAACACAGTTCATATCAGCAGCAGCTATTCTGGAGAAACACTAAAAGATACATTCTGCTCATGGTGTTTCCAGCATAGCTTTCCAAGTACAATTGTGTAAAAGAAAACATATTTATTCACTAGGAATATCGTTTCCCCAATTAACACTTTAAAAGGCGAATATATGATTCTGTACCAATATTTGATGGCCTTTTAAAAGTTCTATTCTTAAAGAGGCTTAAACCGAACTCTCCCATCTCCCATTCTAAAGCTTTTCCCCAGAGGAAGATTTTGGAACTATCTGTTTAATAAAAACTGGACATCCATCAGAATCGCAATAGCAGACTGGTATATCCAATACAAAGTGGCACTTCTTAGCTTCATATATATATATATATATATATATATATATATATATATATATATATATATATGGAAAAGCAGACTGCAGAATTCAGAGACAATACTTGAAATATGGCAGAAATAAAGCAGACCTTGTTGCAACCCTTTGCTCTGCCAGTTCCAATGGCCTCAGTAATGAAGAAACAAAACAAAACAAAATCCTTCCAGTAGCACCCAAGTTTGACCAGTTTGTCATAGGTATGAGCTTTCATGTGCATGCACACTTCTTCAGATACTGCATGCACACGAAAGCTCATACCTATGACAAACTTAGTTGGTCTCTAAGGTGCTACTGGAAGGAATTTTTTTTTGTTTCGACTACGTCAGACCAACACGGCTACCTACCTGTAACTCAGTGATGAAGGTAATGGTAACTGAACAGTAATGGATTTGGGAAAGGACTGGAACCTTCTCCCAGAGAGATCCAAACCCTCTCTCCTCCTGTCAAACATGATGGCCCTTACACTTCAATACAGTGGTACCTCAGTTCATGAACACAATTGGTTCCGGAAGTCTGTTCATAAACTGAAGCGTTCATAAACTGAAGCGAACTTTCCCATTGAAAGTAATGGAAAGTGAATTCATTCCGTTCCAGATGGGTCCGCGGTGTTCGTAAACAGAAAATTCGTAAACCGAGGTGTTTGTAAAACGAGGTTCCACTGTATAAGATTTAGAGTCCATAAACAATTAAATACTGCCATATCTTTAAAAAAAAAACACCTAGCAAGCTTCACCTAGTTAAAAATTCTGAACAAAGGAGTGCTGACAGTTGCCACTTTGTACAAAATAGCTGCCACTATTAAAATCCATATTCAAGTCATTTTTAAAAGCTTCTACCCACATCCAAAGCATAGCAAATGCTCTTCCAAGTCTGTAATCTGTTCCTACCAGTTGCAAAAGATGCAATGCCTGGCATTTATAAATACCTGACCCTTGCACATGCACTCAGGTATATTCTGGTACACAATACCACTTTAATCAAACCACAGCACAATTTTAAGGGTGTTTTTTTTTTGCAATATTGCATACAAATAAACATGGAATACTAAATGGGCATACATGTGGGCAAATCATCTGAAAAAGTAATACATGACAAAAGTGAACAAAAAGAAAGCAAAGGAATCCATGTGCCACACATCTCATGTAAATGTTCTCTTCTGAGATTATTCAACCAATCCAAAGGATTGAGTTTTAGTATTAAAATGGAAGCTTTTTAAATTCTAGACAAACAAAAATTGTTTCAACATAGAGCAAAAAACATGTACCAGTTAGCTCTCATTGAAAAACGAACATGCTAAGAGTAGAATTAAAACAATCAAGAAAGTCAAACTGGTACAAGGTTGTATAGTCTAAAGGAGCGTCTAAAATAAGCTTACCTTCCAAGTTCCGGACTGCAGAATCCGGGACCGGCAGCCATTTGACACCGGAAGTTGCGTCAATGTAACTTCCAGTGTCGCTTTGCCCTTCTATGGGCACCCAAAATGGCTGCCGCCGGCTTCGAAAATCGCTTGTGCACATGTCAGGAAGTGCTCCGACGCAACTTCCGGTGACACTCCGCCCATCTATGGGCACCAAAATGGCCGCCGCCAACACCGGAAGTGACGTCTATGCACTTCCGGACATGCGTACATGCGGCTTTTGAAGCTGGCGGCGGCCAGTTTGGGTGCCCATAGAAGGGCAAATGGGAAAGAAAAAAAATGGCTGCCGGCAGGAGAAAATAACGGAGAAAAACGGGAGACGAAGTGATACGGGGGACCACCGGGAAAAGGTAAGTAAAAATGGGGTTTTCCCGGGGAAAACGGGAGACTTGGCAGCTATGAAGATAAGTAATTAGCAAAGCAGTATAAAGTGTTTTGAAAATCTAGATCTTTTTTCATTCATTAAAAACTATTCTTTTTTTGGGGGGGGGGAATCTGCAAGTGTGAAACCCTTTCAGAGATTTCCTATAACTCAAGATTGCAGAACCAAGCAAAAAGCTCACAACCTATCCAAATAATCTCCATGTAGAGTGACAATGTACAATGCAAAGCACAAATGAATGCTCATGCATACAATCTAAACAGCAAAGTATCAAAGGAAAAACAAGAAAAGCTAACATGAAAAGCTGACAGTTTTGCCCAAGGTACAATACTAAGCTAAACGAATTTGGTCCAAAAGCAGCTTCAATTAAATGCAGGAAACAACTATAGCTGTTCATTCATTAATTTTTATTTAATCAAATATTTATCTCACCTTTTGGCTCCAATGGAGCCAAGGCAGCATATACCGTTTCATTGATTTAAGGTATTTTTTTAAAAAAACAAACAAACAGATGCTTGGTAAGAATAAGAATTATCTGGCCTATCAGAACAAACAATGGCCAAGAACCAAAGAATCATGTGCCACCTCCCAAGTGCTTGAATACACTCCCCATTTCCTGGTTCCTCTTCCACTGCTCCTTCCTGCATCAGGTTGTCTCTATACTTTCTGCAATAGTTTTTTTGGATGGGATTATGGGGGATACAAAGGGAAAGGGGTTACACAGAAAGCTTGGGCTGTAAAGCACTCTCCCTAATATAAAGAAGCCCCTCACTCAGGAAACAAGTAGTGACTACTGCCACTGACAAAGACTCGTCATACTCAAAACACATTATGAAAACTACCGGTATTTTTAGGAATGGAGTGGGTTTGCAAATAGACACAATAATTTTCTTCAACATATTTCAAGCTTCACCTCCGGATTTTGTTTGGTTTGCATTTGGCACTGTCCTCTTCAGCTGATGCACAGAAGCACCATGCCAAAGGCCAAATCATAATTTATAATAATTTATTTTTTGTACACCGCCCGTACGACTGGGTTGCCCCAGCCACTCTATACATCTACATCTATACATCAGATGCACATGTGCACATTGCCCATTGACACACACATACGTTATCTAAATGTACATGGCGTGCCTGCAAATTACCCAGCAGTGAATCTCCATGGCTGGCTCAAATTGTGTTCCAGCATGGTTGCACAAAAATTCCATGACTGGGCAGATTGCTCAGCCATGCTGTTCCCATGGTCACCTCCATCTTTACCGTGGACAGGGATGGATGAGAAACCGATGTGGACTATAGTCACATATATACATCACATACAGAGAACCTGTAATAATATGGTGCAGACACAATTTTAGCAGTCATTTTGCTTACATAAGAACTAGGCAGGTGATTTCATTCTGTTTGTAATACAACTCGGGTAACAAGGTTCTTCTTGTTTAATAGGAGGAACAAGTACTATTTTGGCATTGTCCTTTAAAAACAAACAAACCAGAAATAGGCTGCATGATTTGGGGGTGGGTGGGACACATGACCCCATGTCTTTTCAATAGAGGGCCAATGTTTCTACTGCTATAACTCACAGAGCCAAGAGCAAAACTCATGAGCACAAAACCAAAAAAGGTAGCAAGCGTTACGACATATGGTATTCTTTCATAAAGCAAAATGATAATGAACATGGACACCACTGACATTCTTCTCTCTCACATTCAATGCCTTTGCATTATGACAGGCAATGCTGAAGGACTATGTGTATGGCCACAAAGCATGCAGAAAGCAACGTAAGGTAATTATACCTGTTGCAATGCTTCTGTACCATATGCTGCCCTCATTTCTTCTAGCTCTCTGTTTAGCTCTTCAATCTCTTGCTGTTTTCCAGCCAATTCATTCTCCATCATCTCCAGTCGTGCTATAGAATGCTGTATCCCAAGCTCAGAATAATTCTCTCCAAATCCAAATTCTTCTTCCTAAACCAATCCAAGTTCCTTAGCGTCTCAGCATTTTATAAAATTTGTTCAAGGTGAGGATACTTAAAACATTTCCTTCTCATCAGATAGCACTTTAGCACATTGCTATGGAAACCTATTTTGTTAGTATAATTTGCTCCAGAAGAGCAGTAACAATACAGTACTGCTGTGACATCAGTTATAAACTGAATTTTGTCTTCCAAAGATCATTGAAGAAGCAATAGCATACATGTATAAACTACATACGGTAGTAAACTTTTATGGCATGCAAGCAAATGAATTTCTGTTAGCAACCCTGATACATTTCCCAAAGCAAAGCATCAAGTATGTTTAGTATTGAGTGCCATGATTTAATTTTAAATACTATACCCTAATAAAGTCTGCAGGTACCTCTGCTCTTGTCAAAAAACTGCAACCATTTACCTGTATAAAAAGAATTTCTAGATGCATTATAAATTTAAATTGTAACTTACAATGAAACCCTGCACATATTTACTCACAATTAAGTCCCATGGAATTCAAAGGGGCTTACCGGTATTCCTCAGCAAACATACACAGGATTACAGCCCCAGATTCTAGCTTTGCCTGATTTTATTCCTCCCTCAAATTATGCAAATACAGCCAGTAAGTCCATAGCTTTTGGGACAGTAAGATATAACAAAGAACACTGCCATTTTCCATAGCATGTTTTCCATAAAAAAAAATCTGAACCAGTTCAGATAAACACTTTGTATATTTATAGGGTTCCAAATCCAGTGTTCAGATTTACATACCAATTTGCCATGTAGCAGCTTTTTCTTATTTAGACAAACCTACACAGATGTTTAGAAAGTTGATGAGTTTCAATTTGTTACAGTCTTTTGTTGTTTTAACTTTTTGCTGTAAAAATTTAAGTGATAATTTCATTGTTTTACCTTTCTAGTAAACTGCTTTGAGTTTTTTTCTGCAATCAAGCAGTGTACAAATGTTACAAAATAAATAAAAGCTAAGTAAATAAACAAATAATTCGCTCCCAGAAAGGCAGACTCTGGGCTGAGGAAAGAACGCTATTAAACTATAGGAACCTGCAATCTAACTTCTATGTTTACAGCACTGAACAGCAAAACACAGAAGTCAATAACATCAATAAAAAGAGCTGCAGAATTTGTCTGAACTAGTCCATTATTATTCCAGGTCATCTAGTTCCAACTTAAAACTTTGTTTTACTTAACAATTTTGTACTGGAGATTTTCGCCGCGGTGTAAAGGCACACATAAAGCATGTGAATTATTAAGCACTACTGAAAATAAACTGGTGGTTTGAATATAGCAGAGCATTAAACCTCTTGCAGCATGTGAGATACCGGTACCAATTCTAAAAAACTCTCCAAGGTACAATATATAAAAGAGTTCCCTATCAGGACAGAGCATACTACATTCCCCATCCTTTTCATCTCATATGCGAATTCCATCCTCCCATATTACCCTAAGTCCATCTTATATTATTATTATTGAATTTATATACCGCCCTATACCCGCAGGTCTCAGGGCGGTTGGGATCCAGACCAGTGCAAGTAGATGCTACATTCCCATCCAGAAACTTGTCCCAATATTGAGGTTATCCAGAGTGGGCTACCATGTGCTGCAAAGTGATGCCTTTGGGAGGCATTTTTGCCTCTTCCTCTCCTCAAGAATTCAAAAAACACTTTCCGACTGTGCAGGAGGGTGCTTGAAACTTGCCCTATGTGCTAACTCTGGAATTGTAGCTCAGTGAAAGGAAACAGGAGGTCTCCTAATAACTCTCAGCACCCCTAACAAACTATGGTTCCCAGGATTATTTGGGGCTGGGGAGCCTGAAAGCTTAAAGTGGTATAATGCTGCTTTAAATGTATGGTTCAAATGGGGCCTCTGGATACAAAGTGCTCCTAAACTGCAATGTGGATGCCTAGGCTCCCATAGCCCACCTAAACTATCACTACCTTTCCCATGAGGAAGCCTGCTGTGTGATTCTCAGTACGGTTTTGCATGTTTCTTATAGATGCACAACAGAAAGTTAAAAGTTTAAGGCAAATGTGCTTGAAACGTATTTCCTTTATATAGGGTTGCCATATTTCAAAAAATGAAAACCCAATACAAAATTTGTTAAGCTTTTTTGGGGGGGGCAAAGTTGTTGTGCTTTTTTGGCAAAATCACAAAAAATGATGTTTTTGAGCTATTTTTAAGGAAGTTGACAAAAAAGACACTGCCAACATTGGTTGCCATACGTCTGGATTTTTTTGGACTCCCCCCTTTCCATCAGGATGCTGCTTCTTCCGACAACAGTATTCTGGATATGTCCAGGAAATTCCGGACGTATGGCAACCATATCATCCAGCATACAATAAGATATATGCTCAAGACTTAAAAGCAACAAAACAATTCAACGTATGAAATATAGTACAGTCGTACCTTAGTTGACAAACGCCTTGCGAGTCAAACATTTTGGCTCCCGAACGCTGCAAACTCGGAAGTGAGTGTTCTGGTTTGCGAACGTTATTTGGAACCCAAAAGTCTGGCACAGCTTCCAATTTGCTGCCGGAACTTCCTGCAGCCAATCGGAAGCCGCCTCTTAGTTTCCGAAGATTCCGTTCAGCTTCCAAGGTACAACTGTAACACCTTCTACCACAAGAGGTCAGTATCTCATTTTTACTTTAAATTAAGTAAATAACTGGCCCCCAAAATGTATCAATCTCCTAAAATTCTGAAAGCATACCACAATTTTAAACAGCAACTAGTCCCATGTCAACACAGTAAAAGTCTTACTTGAAGCTGTAAATTCTCCAAATGATTCTCTCTAGGAAACTCACAAAACGCGCTCTTGCTGGGTTATTTGGTAGCAAGCATGGGCTCCAATAATTATTTTACATTTGTCATGACTCCAGTAATTAAGCAGATAATATTTTTCTTTTTAAAAAATTCAACTTCTGTCATTCTAGATTCTCCCAGGTAGGATCCATTTAAACCATGTAGAAGTAATAATTTATCAGGGGGGGAATCACCTGTTTTGTTACAATGGCTATATGAAATCAGTACAAAAATATATTCACTTTTGTGTTTTTCAATTGCAGAAACAAAACTGCTCAAGGCATGCAACTGTCAAACAGTGCAATTCTATACATGTCTACTCATAAATAATCCTCACTGAGTTCAGTAGGACTTAATCCAGGTTAAGCAGGTATAGAATTACAGCCTAAATCAAGCTTTATGAGTAGCTGATATTGGAATAAAGCTGTTTTTTTTTCCTTTTTGTGAGCTTTGGGATGGCTTGTGTTCTGGAGGCTTCCTGCCGACAGCCAACAAATGAACATGAATTCTGTAACAGTTCACTGGCTTAGGGTTCACAACACAAGGAAAATGGGAAGATAAACTTTATATATATATATATATAAACATTATCCTATTTTATAGTTCTACAGCAGAGATGGGAAACCTGTAGTCTTTCAGATCTGGCTAGACTACAGCTTTCATAACCGACTATTGGTTAAGCAGCCTGGGACTGATGAAAATTAAAGAGTTCAGCAACAACTGCAAGGCCATAGGTTTTCCACCCCCTTTTTATAGGATGGTAGCACATTCTGTAAACGAATACTAGTATAGGGGGATAGGTTTAATATAATGTGAAATCCTGCAAACTTTATTGACACATGCACATGCATGGCTTATCTTAAATCTCTGCCATTTACAAAAAAAATATTCAGGTTCTGGGAATTGTAAAAACACAAATATATAGTCTTCAAGCACACCTTGTATTGGAGATAGATCTGGGAGTAGAGGAAGCAGATCTAGGGAGTTGGAGTTGGGATGTAGTTGTTGTTATTATTAAGATTAGAAACTTTGAAGCAAGTATCCTCTGAAAACCTTAGCTGTGTTTGAACTACACGTGTTTGAACTACACATTTGTGATCATCATCAAATTGCAATAATTACTAGGAGTTTTCTACTCCTGCTAAGTGTTCTGTGAGAATATCTGGATTTTTTACTCCACTTGATTTAGTTGTTTGGGAGCAATCTTCCATAGTCTGCACTTGCCTGGGGCTTCTTCCAAGCAATGATGTACTGGCACCAAGCCAGTACAGGCGCTAGACTACTGCCACGACAGAGACAAAATAAAGCCTCTTTGACAATGGGACAGCCACTGCTATTCTCTGCTGGTGCTTGCCACAGACAGACACACAGCCTGTATATTTCTCACTTAATATGCACAGTATGTACATGAAACAAGACAGAATAGCTGTTAAGTGAAAATGGTTCATTTGGTAGTCATAACTAAATATATTTAACTTAAATAAATCAGAAGCTCATTATACATAAAACACCTAAGATATATACAAAACTAGAAGCATCATTGCAGCCGTAACACTACATCATGGTTAGCAAGAGATGATGGGAGGAAATGTGCAAGCCCACAACCCATTCTAATCTCTTAACTATAGTTATAGAGATCGGAAACATTACATTTCTCTGTATATATGCACTGAACACAGACAGACTTTTCCATGGGCAACTGAACAGAGTTGCTGACCAAGTATGCAAATAAATATTGGCACTATAGTCTTGCTCATGCTGAGTGTTTCCTTCATAGACATTTTCTCACCAAAAAACTTTGCTGTTATTAATTTCAGCTTACTCACCTTGCCATTTAATCTGCTATAGAAAAGAAATAATGAGATATCCAGAACACTAAAAAGTATAATGAAATAACAGGGTGCAACAGTAACCAACAAGCTGTCATACAAACATTTCCTTTTCAAATTTCAGCATGGTTCTAATTTCTTATTTTTACATACCCACCATACTTGCAGAACAGAGAACTTAAAAAGCACAACCGTTACATTTCAATTATAAAGATTTTAGATGACTCACTTTCTCTCATATAGTCTGGGACCAGTAAGTATTCAACCACACAGCAAACATTAATGTATCATTTACAACATTAAAAAAACACAAAATGTTACTAAATATTTTACTGTTGTCTTTAAACACAAAAAACAGTCAAGTATAAAAACCCACTCCAGCACATGAAGCATCAATTTTGCTCTTACCTCAGAGCTATAATCATCCGCTGTAGTGGAAATCTCACTTTCCAGCTAAAAGAAGATAAAAAAAAATAAAAGGACAAAAATAAACACACCCATTTCAAACAACCGAATCCTTTTATTTATATGATTCCAGAAAGTATTTCAAACGGAGTGAAAAGCATAACAAACACCACTACGTCTCAAGAGAAATCCCCCCCCCCCCGCCGCAGGCACCAAATCTTTATCCTCCCTTTTCACTCTGTAGTACTCAAAACACACGAGAAGGAACTGCAACAGTCATTACTTCAAGAGGCATCAACAAGCACCATTTATTATTGCTAAGAGCACCTAGAATTAACAATGTGCTGTACAAAAATTAAGGTCCTTTACAGTAGGGATACCAAATCTAAAGAAAACTGGGTACACAGACCTTTGTTGCTCTCTGTGGAAAATATGTTATGTAGGCTCTAATTAAATGGTGATTATAGCAATTAGTTCTTTTGTTCCACTGATTCTTCCAAATCCACACACCATTTGGAACTGGCACGTGTGTGTGTGTGTCTACACACACACACACACACACACACACCTCTCTAAGTGCAGGGTTAAGTGCAAGGCAATCCCCACAAAGTCAGTCCCCAATGCCTAAATTGTTGTGGTCAAGCTCTCCCAGTCCAGGAACTGGGAGAAGCTGGTAGAAGGTGCTTCTAGCCATCTGGGCCTCCAATAACAAAGCTGAATCCGAAACACATCCCAAACTCTTTATCTGCTCCTGCTACTTCAAAGCAAAAGCATCCCTGTCCAGAATAAGCAATTGACAAATTCTTACCATTCACCCACGACGCCTCTATCTTGCCAGGATTCAATCTCAACTTATTTCCCCTCATCCACCCCACTACTGTGGCCCAGGGCCTGCACATCTCCCGATTCAGATGCGACAGAAACAGAGATGAGTGTCATCTGTGTATTGACGGTACTTTGTTCCCAAACTCCTAATGACCACTCCCAACGTTATTGTCATTGGGGATGAATGTGCTCTGCAACATGCCACAGCATAACTTCTAGGTAGTTGAAAAGCACTCTCCCAATGCTACTTCCTCGACTCACAGTCCCTTAGGTGTGAATCCTCGACTCAGTCCCAGTTCCCAGTCCATGGAACCAGTCCAGGACTGAAAGCCGTAGAGAGCACAAGAAGTAGGAGCAAGGTCACATCGCCCATCCTTCTTTCTGTAAAGGGCCACTGCTTTAGGGCAACCATCAGGGTGACCATGGGTCATCTCAGTCCTATGGCAAGGCCTGAACCCAGTTTGGAAATGGATCTAAATAATCTGTGTCACCCAAGAATGCTTGTAGCTAGCTGCCCCACCACAATTCTCTGGCCCACCTTCTCCAAAAGGGGAATATTTGCAGTTATTCCAATGCAAGGCGCCCAGGATCAATTTCTTGAGGAGTGGTTCATCCCATCATGCAGTGAAGCATTGCCCATGCTCTGGACCCAGCCAGTCAAACCTCATCTGCTAGACAGCCACAAGGAACAGGTCCTTGTCCAGCTCCAGTGGCTCCTCCCATGCATTAAAACTGCAGAAAGAACCAATTTCTGTGCAGTGTCCTTATTCTCTTTGATGATCAGTTCTGTTTGGTTACTGAAATTAACACTGGCACTACAGCTTCCCTCTGCTGCCATTTATTTTAATGCTGCATTTGTACTGTTTTCAGGTTTTATTTTACTTTAATTTTTGCTGGGAGGAAACCCAACTTAGAAACGCCAAAAAGTAAATTATGGATAAGTGTGCAGGAGTCATAATGAGCAGAAGCTGGTCTTAAAGCCTCAGAAGAAGTTTCATTCCACTCACTCACTAAGGCTATTACAGAGACAACTTCTAAAGTTCATTCCTAGATAATTAGAGATCTACCCGGTATGTTCTTTGTGTAGGCCATCTTAGTTTGGTTTTTTTTAAGTGCATAGCCAGGTGGAAAGAGTGAAATAACTTTGAGAAAATAGACAACAGATACACTACACAACCTAGAAAGTTATGAAAAGGTCTCCCTGACTAAAAGGAATGCTGGCAAGGTAGGAATTTGAAGAACCCCAAAAAGAAAACTCTTGAAGAAAGTTCCCAGCAATGTTGGTTGTAAGACAGTCAGAAAATAAGTGAGCAAAAAGGCACTTACCCCATCTCTTGGGGCATGTATACAGTATAACTCATCTTCTCTACATGAGAGTGCCAGCTCCCTAAGCAAAACATTATAACTTTCTGAGGACATTCTGTAAAAGCATAGAACCTAATTGCAAGACTCACGGAGAACCACATTATTGGTTTTAAATGTTCTAAAAAAATAAAATAGGTCAACTTTCAGGCATAATGCTTGGCTACAACTGACTATTTGCTCTGCCAAGAAATATAACTGAACATTAAAACCCTAGCCAAACAGGTCAAATTAGATTTATTCCATTAGATAAACACAGAGATTGAGATCCAAATAACTGTGTGACCAAGTGTGCTAACTCAAGAGGAAATTGCAATGTACTGTGGTGCTCTAACCCTTCCTTCTTCAATGTGTGCTTCTCTAACTCTAGCCCGGCTTCATGACAAACTTTTTTTTAAACAAAAGTGGTATATGGGAATCTGCTTTCAATGTAAAATTACCTCCTGACATTTGAACTCCTCCTATTATTATTTTCTTATCTTTCCTATGTTTTGGGGTAGCTGATGGTGTCCAGTGCTAAAAGGAAAGGCAGAACTTTCGGGAGGCAAGAAACAACTGGATATTTAAAAGAAGAAAACAATATAATCACTTTTTGTGCCAGTCCTCTTGATTTGAGCTTTACATAATACTGTGCTTAAAAAGTAATAAAGGGTGAAAGGACAGGCAAAACCCAAAGACTGCCTTACAAATCTTCATTTTACAGATTTACTAAAATCGAAGTGAAGCAACTTTTTGCTGTATCATTTATCCTTTTAAAAAGATGTTCACTTTGTCCTACCTCTGTAGCCTTACGGTAAGTAAGAACAATTACTCAGAGATAGGTAATTTCTCTCAAAAAGCCTGTGCTAAAGAAAATGTAAAAGTATATTTTTAAAGGATGTTATTATGCTGTCATCTAATACATGCATGGTTAGGTATGTACTGTACATATAAGGTGCCAGTCCACTACATTACTCAGGGAAATCTAGCTACCTGAGGCTTTCTTCCTATTCTGTTTTACTGTGATAAAATACACACTGCATGGGCCTAATATATCAGTGCTTTTCATTACTTCTGTTCTTTTGTTTTATCCTGCCCCTTGAGTTCCATGAAGCTATAACCAAGCTTCCTAGGTTGAAAAAAGAATTAGAAATTTCACTGATTATCATCATTATTTTTGCCTGGGTGCCTAAAGATACGTAAAAAAAGCACCAGGCAAGCCTCCCTGGGAAGAAGCCTCCCTGAGCGGGGAGCCACCACAGAAAAGGCCTGTTCTTGTGTTCCCACCCTCCAGACCTCTCGTGGAGGCACACAAAGGACCTCGATGATGACTGCAGGGTCCATTGGTTCATATGGGAAGATATGGTACTTGACCATTCCCAAACTCTTGGTACAGTCGGTATTTGAATCCCAATCACTGAGTTGTCTGCATATTTGGGTTAGGATGAGACAGTCCAAAAGAACACAAGCTGTGCTACATTATTCCTTTCTTTTAAGAGGCCTAGTTTCATATCCATTCACAAACCCAAACATCAGCCCAGAACATCCATTGCATGTCTCTCATTTTCCCAGACTGTGACATTGGAACTGGCTTCATCTCAAGAAGATTATACAGAAGAGCTCTTTGAGGTCAACTCATATCACTCTACTGATAGATAGATGAGAACACTGATAATACTCTCAAACTCTTTCCTGAAGAGGTACTAAATTTCCCTATACATAGCATCTCAAAGGATGTTAAGTGTATGATTACAATATCTGACAGTAGAGACAAGTTCTAAAGTGAAAGTCAGAAAATAAAAATGAGTGAGTGCAAATTACACTTTATAGTAGCAACACTTCTTGAAGAATTAGCACAAGCATTCTTAGCTTGCACAATAATAATGAATAATCTGAACGCTCCATATTTGAAATATTCTAAAATTCATAATTCATGTGATATAAGTGGCAGTCTGCTCCAGGAATTCTATCATTAGACTGGGCAAAGCATAAATGAAAATTAATAGATGTGTTACCCGATTGGCAACATAGACAGCAGCAGATCTTCACACAGAGCCTATGTTTCATGAGAATTGGAAATTTCATAATGAGAATCTGCATATCTCAATGTCATCCTCCTCAAAGACTACTATGAAAAACCTGAATATGAGAACAACATGATGAAGCTTTATCATCTAAAGTTTATATTTAATTATATTCCTGGTAACTAGTTACTTGGCTGACTCCTTGACTTTCCATGTATATAGGCAGCCTTCTTTGCCTCTTAGACAAGTACATTGGTGGAGGAGTGTTTGCATAAGCCTTGATGATCTATAGAGGCCTTCTGAGAGATATTTTATACAGCAAGGAGATTGCCTGTCTACCAGCATCATTTCAAATGAATAACAGTGCATACCCTGGAATTGCCCAGGACAAAACAGGACATCCAATTTCTTCACGCAAGAGTACGGTGGCCATCTTGGGTGTCATGATCTCACGTGACTTTGTACAGATATCTCACTATGGAAAAAGTATGTCTTTTGGGTTCAGTAATATCACATTGGAAGACACAAGTCCCAGTTTGGGGACTCAAGATGTTGGAGGATATGACCATGTAGAACACTGCATGATGAAACGCTACAAATGGAACCCCAAATACCAAACTAGTCTATGATCAATGATTCTTTTGCATAGGTCATGGAATAATCTTCAAACAGTTACATGCTTTTATGCTCTAAAGTTATTTTCCGTCTAATGGAATGCAGATTATTTATCAGCACTTCATAAACCATTCAGTTTCCCTCCTTTACAAATTAATTAGAAATTTATTTATAGTTGTAAGTACAGAAAAATGTAAGTGTCACAAATAGTGCTTAGTTTTTTAAATGTGCATGGGAAACTACATTAATGAACACATTCAAATGCAAAGTTTCACCACTGAGCATTATTGTGGAACAAAGAGGGGGCCTCCTCATTCTGACTTTAAAATGCATGGTAATAAAAATAAGTTTTTCTAATCTCAGAAACACTTACTTCTGTGGTATACATTTGATCATGCTTGATCAATTCATCACTGTGCAAAGTCCTCACAATGGCAAAGTCAGACGCAGCAGCTGCTCCTCTTTGACAGCTGTGTGTGGATGCATCTTCTCCTTGAGACTGGTCAATATCCAGACCTTCTTGTACCAATTCTTCATCTTTGGTGCTTGATACCTTTTTCTTTTTCTTCTGCTTCTTGGGTGCATGCTGTCCATCAGAGTGTGCTTTCCTTTGTCTAAACTGTGCAAGCTGAACACAAAAGAAAATCCTGTTAAGAGTGAAAGTTGTCTTCTTTATTGCAAATGACATTGATTGGTAGTGCTCTACATAAACCTTCAGAATCATTGCAGGTGAAAACAAAGCTTAATGTTAGAACGCTCTACATACTACAGTATCTCTGGAGAGAAAATATGAAATCATCATCACAACTCCAACGTGTAATATGATCAGCACATCAACATGAAGCACGATCAGATGAATATATATATCTTGCAGACTTCACACTAGCCAGTGATGCACCTACTTAGAAAAAACTAAAAACCAGTAAACTTGCATTTAAAGGCATATTATTTTGAGCCCTAAAACCATGTGATGTTCTTTTGCTTTGTTCTCCCTTTCCACAAACTCACACTTTTTAAAATCAACTTAGTAACATCCTATGAAGTCATTTTGTTAGTTTAAAATGCAACTTTTAAAAATAGGTCATAATGTTAAAATAATAAAATCCCTCTTAATTCACAGCATCAAAGGGAATCCCATAATTGTGTCACAGAAGGCAGCAAGCAAATGACCAGACTCCCTACCTTGTAGCAAAACATGCCTATGAACATAAAGTCGCAGGTGAGTCAGACAAAGAACAGCTGAAAACCAATTAGTACGTAAGCTATTCAAATACTGTAAGTCAATACCTTTTGCACAGCTTAACACTTTTAATGAGATAGAAATGGATTTTCACAACTAAACCAATACAATACATTTTTCTTAGCAGGAACCAAATATAGGCTCCAGTAGGAGAATAACAAATTTCCTACTTTGCATTAAATATTAAAAACCCCATAAACTATTCAACATCAATTTTTTCCTTAAGAAGCCTTTTTTGTGACAAACCATGTTATTTTGTACGTAATAAAATTACACAGAGAAGCAAACACCTATTTCGTATATTAACAAATGCAAACGTATTGCTCCTTTTGGAAAACAGATATCAAGAAACAATATTAGCAGATTATACAATACAAGAATGCTGTACTCATTATATTCACCAGTCCAGAAAGCCAGGTGTCCATTCAAGCTCTTCGCAACACCCAACTGGATGAAAAAAAGGATTCAGACTTTTGACAAAAAAAGATCCCAGTTGCTGTATGCTGGAACATGAGCTGTTTCTTCCAAATATCAGCCAACCTCAAACTAGCAGAAAATACCACTAGCAAAAGAGAAACAGTACTTGCAAATCAGCCACAGCATGTAGCTACTTTTGTCCTTCCAAGTACAGATATTTCATTTCCCCAGCAGGACTTTGCAGTCTCTGGTTCTCGATGAGACTGCTGACAACCCAGCGTATGGCTCCTGCTCCTGGCTCCACTCACAGAAAGACCTTGAGATTTGCTGAGCCAAAAATGTTCACCCACGTATTTAGCACTTGCCTCCCTCCTGCTCTCCTTTGCCTGCTTAATTAGCTTACCCAATTAACATAGCCTTTCCTACTTTTAAATTAACAAACTTTTTTTATAAAAAAAAAGCTCAGGAAAGTAAATATTTAATTAGTATCCCAACAAAACAAAAAAATGCAACACCTCACATTGACTAGAGATTCTCCAACTATCCAATTAATTTGTTGCTATCCCCATCAAGTTCGGGTAAACAATAGAAAGCGCAAGAGCCTGATCTTCTTAGCAGAGGAAAGAATGGCTTTCAGTTCCATTAGCCTTTTACACAGCCCATATTGACATACAACACTTACTTAAAGCTGCAAATCTGCCCACTTACATGCATTAAAAAATCCTATGGATTACAGTGTGATTTTTTTTTTGTCCATACAGAAATATATTCCGTAACTGCAATCAATGAACAGAAACAAAGGAGGGAGGAGGAGTTGCTTCTTACTCACTGAATACTTTGATGAGTGACCATAATGGGGTTTTTTTGGTAAGAAACTATAAAATTTTGAATGTGTGGCATTTGTTTTACACATCACATCTAAATAGATATTGTTTTTTAAAAAAATCAGTTTATCATTAAATTATGTATGAGCATGGCGATCTGCATGTCAAAAAAGGACAGGGAAATGTATCATGTTGATGAAATATTCGGTGCTTGTCAACAAAGGAGATCCTGTAAAAGACCCTTCTGAAAGACGTTTCTGAAACGTTTACAGTGGCTGGGAGCCAGTGAACTGCACAACTAGTTCCATGTGCCCAAACGAGCAACAGGATTATGTTTCACAAACAGCAGTTCTTCATGCCACATGATAAAGCATTTCTAAAACTGAGGGGATATGCAAGAGCAGTTTGCCATATGATGCAAATGCCTGTGGCTTAAAGGGGGAGAGAGTGAAAAATCTGACTGGGCATGCCTAAAAAGCAAGCTTTTTGAACCCAAGACTACATGAATATCAATTTAACTACATCTTAACCATTTAACTGAAAGAACTTATTGGAACAGTAATATATTCCATTATGGAATAATATCAGAATCAAAAGACACTGTGTATTTGATTCTAATTACACAACACTATTCAGACACTAAAGCAATAGTCAAATCTCCTATGAATCTTCATATATTTAGATTGCGTTCTGCTTTCTCAAGTCTTACCAACTGAGTTTTAGTCAGAAGAAAAAAGTATGAACAACTAAAAATGCATGTATTACAATTTGTAAAGGAGTTGCGTCTTTGGTACGAATTTCTAATATGTCAAGTACAGGCAACTCTCCACTTCCATGGTCAACATGTGTGTCAGTGGAGTGTGCATAAGCCTGCTCCACCCCATTCCACCTCACCCTCGGCTCATTCCTCCCTCTTCTGGGTTCAAAAGGACCCGCCTGCCAGTGGTCATGCATCAACTGGACGTGCCTAAAATGGTATTTCTTTTATTGATATTTTTTCTATATTACAGCACTATTCAGGTGTTCTTAAATAGTTTCTCAGGAGGGGCTGCAGGATTTGCATACGCTGGCCTCATCCCTTCCACCCAAACCATCCCACACTGAGCAGGAAGATCTAGGAGGGTATTGTCAGTATGTTTAGCTGAATGCAGAGTCCTTGACTATCTGAAGCATCAATCATGAAGCGTTCCTGATTGCAGGGAGGCCAGTAACAGTGTTCAGTCAAATGCAGTTACAATCCCCCTTCAGAGCTTTCTACTCAACAGAGGAAAGTCCAGGTTGGAGGGATGGTGTGTGTGACCTCACTGCCTTTCCACATATACTATTCAAGAGCATCTGAGTAGGAATTAAAATTTAAACGAATTCAGTGAAGCTAAATAGTATCCCAAAGAATGCCGTTGCTTGGGCAATCAATTTAATTCAGCCTTGTGAATCGATTATTAATAATATTCCACAATACATAAAGAGCAAATATCACCAAGACGTTATAATGTTTTTAGACTAAATATGAAAGATGTTTGCAATGTGCTTGAATCAATACAAATAGTGATATATTGAATATAACATGTCACAATTTATAACGTGGCACACACCAGGTTAATCAGAAATGTCACTAAGTATGCCAGCGTCTTGTCACAAGAAAAATTACCGACAGTCCTAGCACTGCTTGGGCAATTATTTCACTTCATGTCTGCTGTGAGGAACAGGTGCAAGTCCAGTTGGCACAACTCATCTGCTGGACATTTAACCACTTTAAGCCCCTGCCTGAGCAGCGTTCAGTTTCCATTCAGCATGGGGTTGATAATTTGCTTCAACAGCAACACAAACTATGTCTGTGTATACATTACTGGCTAGACCCGTTCATTTTCTCAATTCAGATCAAAGCAGGTTCGCGGAAAAACACATCAAAACGCAATATTTTATAGGAAACCACAGGACAGATACTGGATAGATATGGATTGTGGCTAATGTCGTGTGGACCCTGCTTCACTGGCAGCAGGTTAAATAGGAGTGTACACAGCCTTATTCCTCAAATGCAAATGAACAGGAGTAAATTGTTAGCATAATAGCATGTTGTATCTTTAAGCCAATGACAATAGAATTATTTATCTGCATCAGTGCTCATATAACCAAGTATCAATGATTTATTCAAGCACTGGACAATTGCCTTTGGAATCTAATGGGCAGAACAGGAAAAGGTCCTTCAGCTGTGTCCTCTCCCCTTCTCCAGCCTCTTCCCCTTCCTCTGTTAGACATATTTATACTGGTGTCGCCAACACTCCCATCGGTAGGGTAATATTTCTAGAGCATTACAAAAAAATTAAAAAGCTGTAAATTAGCTATTTTAAAGTCAAATGGCATTTTAAAAAAGTTTGGGCCCAATCTAATTAGATTACTACATTACCCATTATGCACCTGCAGTTGTACTCCACTGCTGACAGGGAGAGTGAGGCCACATTTGCACATAATGCTGAACCATGGTTTGGTGCTATGTGGATGAGCCTGAACAAGCCTATGCAAAGCACCAGGCTCACACACTCCATCCACTGCTCCTTCCACAGAGTTTGGAGGTGACCAGCAAGTTTACTTCCACTTTCACAAAATCCCAGCCTAGCATTACTGTACATTCAAACCAGGGATTGTGTTTTAAAATGAACTGTGATAGATAAGCTTTGTAACATGCTTACTTCAAACCATGAATTATAATGCTGGCTTGTTAAGCTAACCAGCACTTATTTTTAGCTATGTTCTCTGGTTCATATTGCTAGACTGGAATTCTATGAAAGTGAAACTAAACTCTGCCAAAGTCCTTCTTCTACTCTGCCAAAGTCCTTCTCCTTGTCTGTGTGCGAGGTGGGAGAAGTGCTGATCCACAGTTTAGTGTCACATGCCACAATGGCCAGAAACTCAACAGTAGGAAATGCCCACACACAGAACAGAGAAGAAGATGCAAAAGAGAAGTGTATTGGTTTAATTTCAACAGAGCTAAAAAAAATCAAAATCATGTTGCAACTAAAATGCCAGTATATTAAAAAAAACCTCTATTGCAACCTATAAATCTACAATTATGGACTTGAAAGGGGAACTATAATTGAATTCTATAATGCAGGTACCACAAAATAAAAGTGAGCATCCCTAGCAATGCCCTAGCTAGCTAGACATAAAGCAAAGCCTTTCCAGAAGATCACAAGAAGCTGGGTATACCTGGGAGAAGATGGTCCTGAATGCATTATCATTTTATTAGCAGTTCAGTTCAGGCTCTCATGCAAGGTGAGTCTCCACTTCCTATTCCAGCATAAGTAAACAGAGATGTTGGAAGTGGTGAATCTTCATGGGTATTAGGCAATGCTTGACTGGAAAACAGACTAGTGTAGGGTTGCCATGTTTCAAGGGGTAAAAATCCGGAGGCAAAACACTGTTGAGCTTTTTTAGAGCCACTGAGCCCAAGCCGCCCACGCCAGAGCCTGAACCAGAACCGCCCGTCCGTGCACACACACAAAAAATTTAAACCCAAAATCTATGATATTCACTTTAAAAGGTGGGCATGTAGGACCCCCAAAAGAGGACATGTCCGGGAGTTCCTAGACGTATGGCAACTCTAGGCTAATGCTGTCCTGAGCTGCAATTAAAACTGCAATTAAAACACTGCTCCTGGAGCAGTCTTTTTCTGCTAATAATAGATAAAATGTTTTAACGTGAGCACTCCCCCCCACCTAGCATTTTGAGAAATTATAAAATAAGGATTCAGCAGATATCATAGAACTGTGTTGCTAGAAACAAATGATTTGATTAATCCTTCGGTTATATAAAATGTTTCTCCCCCTTCCCAGGCAGTCTTATGATGTTTTGGCTTGGTACACCATGCCAAATCTGGAATTTAAACTCGTATACTGTAATCTTGAACTACAAAGGGCTACGATAAAGTGTGTACAGCATATTTTGGAAGGAGTTTATAAGAGGGTGACTTGGGTTCAGAAGGGGAGGAAAAATTAAATTGCTGAAATCCTCTTAATCCTGTTTTGTAGCATCTGAATACACTATGCCATGCATCTCTGCCACAGGTTTTCTGTTCTCTTGTAGACTAATCCAAATCCTTGAGAATCAGCAAAATATTCACTGGAGTAAATCCTTTTATTGTGAGGATAGAAGAGAATCCTAAGTGACTTAGTGTGCTTATCTGTCTAATTTATTATGTATTTCAGATTAAGGAGAAAGATGTACCACTTCATCACAGATGGGTAATGATACAATTGATGCATTTCTGATTGCTCCGAATATTCCCGCAATTTCTAACTAATTGGTTAATTAACCATGATTATTATTAATGCTGCTTTTTATGTGCTCAGTTCTCACAACTTCAAATAAATAAATAAATAAATAAATACATAAATACATAAATACATAAATAAATACATAAATAAAAACATCATATACTGTACAAAACTATGGTTTGGATATACAGAAGTTCCATCTGTTGAAAGCTCCTTCAGAACAGGGTTGGGGAGCATATGATCCTCCAGATGTTGCTAAACAACAACTCCCACCATTGGTCATGTAGGCTAGTGCTGAAGTGAGTTGGAGTACAACATCTGGGTGGCCAGACATTCCCTACCCCTGCAAAATATGGATGGTATGGTTAGTATAGTAGCAAGTTATAAAAAGGCAGCTCACAAATTATTAGATTTATTCAACTGAGACCAAAGAAAATAGTCAATAATCATAATCAAAGACAGTTCGCCTTCTAAATAGTACCATTGCACGCATATGTTGTTTTTTTAAAGAAATGACACAAAGCGTAGACATCTCTATGGATTGATGAATATCAAAATGACAAGGCCACAGGGCTTCCAGATTAACCAATCATCCTGCTTTCTAATTCCAGTTCCGCTCCGCAACTATAACTAAAAGCTGGGTGAGAGGGAGAATAGAAGTGGCTGGAAATGGAGAATGCAGGAACCGAGGCAAAAGGGCACCTGCCAGTTCATTCACCAGTCAGCACCATTCTGCTCACTTGCTCCAGGCAGTCTCTTGGCTTTGAAAGCTCTGCCCCCGTCAACATACATATCTGAAGCATTTTGTTGCAGTGTCCCATGTGAATAGACTAATAGTGAATTCAATTCTCCAACTTGGGGCAACACCGAGATTTCAAAAGCCCCTTTTTAATATAGAAAAACTGCTAACTCCACAAAAACACCCAATAAAAACTGAGCATGCCCGGTTGGCAAGGAATGCTGACTATTGTGGGTGGGGTGGAGAATGGAAAATGAAGAATGAAAATTGAATTTTCTCAACAATAGCAATCCATGCTACTGTTTCGTTCAGGGCCGGCTCTAGGTAGACGCCCGGTGGCGCAGGGCACCATGGCGCTGGCCCGCCAGGAGGGCGCCGCGAGCTGCGCCCACCCGCTGGCCTGCCGGTCCGCTGGTTCAACGCACAGCTGCACCCGCCCGCCCTCCCACCACGCTGGGAAACGGGGCAGGGGGCGCGCCGGAGGGATCCATCGCTCCACGGCGCCAGGGGCGCAAGACGGCCCTGGTTTCGTTGTTCTACTTGTTGCAAAATACTGTTTCACAAAACAGAAGAATGAAACAACCCAGGAAGAACTGAGCAGCAGAACCAGCCCCAAGCTGCTGAAGTGGATCTTATCACCCCCTTCGTTCTAGAGAGGACTCTCTCTTTGCAAGCCAAAATAGTTAGAACCTATATAAGTATCAGACTTAGGCCGATACTTTGTTCTCGTGGAAGATCTACATGTGGAAGCCAGCCTCATGCTGAGATGGTAAACTTTATTCAACTACAGTATGTGTGTGAGCCACCTTAAAGACCTAAATAGTGGAAATGCAAGCTATAAATCTATTAAATACACACAAAAAGCCCAAAACCCTGGACACCTATTACAAAAATAGTTCCAGTTCACATAATTAAATAAGAATTTAAAATTACTAGTTAAACACAATTTGCTCTAACCGAAAACATATGGAAAGCCAGAGTCTACACCATCTGTGTTTTCCATATAGGAGCCAATTATAAACAAGCAAACGTATGCAAGAACTGCAACAGTTGCTGCAATCTCCAAGCAGTACATACCAATCACTCCATACATATTAGATGACTGAAAAAGTCCAGACTTGATTTAAGACCTTGATTTAAATCTATTCTTGATCAAATATTAACTACTGCAAGAGACCAACAGTCTCAAAGGAACAGTTTTCGAAGACGAATAACGGCCTTATCTTAGGGGGAAATGAAGAACATTCAAGAAAATTGAAAAGGAACATTGCCCTGATATATTTTAATGCTTTCAAAATAATTCAAAAGATTACTTTACTGACATTTTAACAGATCACGCACATGTCTTATTGGAATCCAAGCGCTGTCACAAATTATCTAGACTGCTTTCTACATTTCTATTTAAAACATTTTTAGGTTATATTTTACAATTCCCAGGAATACTTTTAAAGTTTAGAGAATTGTTTGATATCATCAATAAATTGATATGGATTGCTTTATTAGTAGGCAGAACATAACTTCATTTCACCCCATCATGGCTCTTCCTTTGAAGAAATGTAATGAAAATGCCTTTGCGACCTTTAAAGCCAATGGTGATGTCACAGTGGATATATCCTGAGGCTAATAGAGCTCAGTATCCAAGGGAAAACAAACCTTATCAATGACAGGTGCTGTCATTCGCTCCAGGTCACAGAGCCTGCCACCCATCATTACCTCAAATCTTGTCTGCAGTCTATTTTAGTGGCTCCTCCACATCCATTCCCTAAGACCAGACACATTTAAGAACAGAAGTGGCAGAAATGGGTTTGGATGTGGGGGGAAAGGCAACAGCTACAGATAGCAACATGGGGATTCTGGGGCCCTTTTCACCAAACTCCTGCTGCTCTTAGTGCCTCAGTTGTTTCTTGATTTTTTTAAAAAAAGATCATTACTGCTGGTCAAGAGCCTGAAAATGCCAACGGCCTTCTTCGTCTTCTAGACATTTCAAGCTTCTTTGGTTTCTCTGAGGGTTTACTCCTATAAAACCGGAAACGTCTGTTTATCCTTACTGCACAGTGTATAGCACATTCCTAAAATGGAGTTTTTGCCTTTTGAAAAGGAGACCAATAGTGTCAAAACTGGCCCAACCTTTGGAATCAGCCAGTAAACTAGTGATGGCTATCCTGTGGCCTTCCAGTTGTTGCTGGGTTGCAATCCCCATCATCCCCAAGCTTGACAACAGCAGATGGGAAATGGATTCCAACAACATCTGGTGAGCCACAGGTTAGCCAATTCTGCAGTAAGAGTTACATGAACAGTCAATTCCTACTTTTAACAAAGATGTGCTATAAGAACTCTTTGCATTATAATTTAAGAATTTCTTAATTTCATGTCATAGAATATGACATTATGACATTAAGCGTTAGAATATGACATTATGACATAGAATATGACATTATGACATTAAGCGTTTATTATGGAATTTAAGAAAGCTGCTCTAGGAGCCCTTTGGGGTCAATACTAGGTAAAAATTGCTGAAACAAATAAATAAGGACTTTAGTTTTATGATTTAATATACTGATAATACATCAATGCTATGCATGCACATTTGACACGTAAGTAATTTCTGCTGCTTTTAATCTTGCTTAACCCATAGTAAATGAAGTATTGCAACCGGTCTTGTTACAGGAGAAATCATTATTCTTTCTTTGGGTTTGTTTTTGAAAAGGGGGAAAGCAAATGGTGCAACATGCACAAATGAAATCCAAATATTCCAGCTGATAATGCCATAATAGGGTGTGTAGAATATGTCTTTCAATAGATGGTGTGTAGATGTCTTTTTAATAGATGTCTATTAGGGAGATACAGTGGTACCTCCGGTTGCGAACAGGATTTGTTCCAGAGGTCCAGCAGTATCCCGAAGTTTTTGCAACCGGAGGATCGCTTCTGCGCACAGCGCGGTTTAGCACTTCTGCGCATGTGCATGCGGCAAAAACCCGGAAATATACTTCCTGGTTTGCTGCTTACATATCCTGAAGTTTACGTTAACTGGAGGGATACGTAAGCGGAGGTACGACTGTACTTTTATCAGGTCAACCAAAGCAGAACAAAATTTTGGTTGACAGCTGATGTTGAAGCTATGAAGTTTGCACCTGGTTACAGTCTTGAGATGGAATGGAAGAGGAGGTTCTTTAGGTGTTCAGCAAATATCAGACTGCGTGGAGGTTTCCTGGGAATGAGAAGCATAACAATGGCCAACTTCCCATCTCTGAAAGCATGTGTGTTGGCCTAATAAAGGTATTGTCCTAGTACAGATTTTGATTCTTTTCTTGTAACACAGCTCCCTTTATCTTTTGTGTAGATGTCCTATTCTCCTACATTTTCACCCAACTTAAGAATGAAATTGTTAATACTGACACTATGTGATACAGATTTAACCTTAAACATTATGATGACAAAGTCTAAGTTCTCCTAAATTCATTAAATGATCCCAGTGTTTTAATTTGAACAGACAAAAACATTTATTTACAGGCATAATTAGTAGAAAGAGTATCTTGGTGATAACACCTAAATTAGAATTTACATTGTACTGTTTTGTTTTATATTAGTACTAACATATTTTAATACTGTATACTTTGTTGTTGCTCCTATGCATAAGATTAGTTCAAGACATTTAACTATTTTTGATGTTGTTACTAGGACAAAAATTATGAAGAAAAAAGCAAGGTTAATTTTGTTTAAACAGTAATATGAAATAAAATCAGAAAGATAAGAATAATTTATTTGGCTGACCTGTGCACACTAACCCATTTATTTAAAGCATTTATATCCCGTATTAGTATAAAATATTGAAGACAGCAGGATTTGACAAAACAGCTCTCACTGAAGCAGAAATCTCTGTGTCTAAATGTGGGTTTTACTTATAAACCAGCACAGGATTACTAGTCTCTTCCAATCCATGAGCACTAAAAAGAAATTACTGTAGAAGAGGATAGCTTAAGTGATTGGAAATAGGATATAGAGCTTTTCAGCTCTAGGTCACAGGTTTGGTAAGCCACTGAAGATATGTCTTCAGACACATTCTTCATTCCTGGGAGTCATCCACTGGGGATGTGTGTAAGGTACAATTTCTATGATCCAAAAATACTTTTTCCACTACCGCATTTGCTGTGGCAGAAGAAGGAAGCTAGAAGTGTGTAGAACTGCTCAACTACAATGTAATTCTATGACCTCTTACTTGGACCTTACTGAACACACCATGGGGCTCGTCTTAATCTGCAAACGCTTGCACCTTCACTAATACTGACCTTCATGTATAGAACAAACCATGACTGCAAACCCCTCTCTTTTTTTAGCATTATGAGAAAAAGCCTAGATTCCATTCAGACTCTCACAGTTATCGCTCCCCTTTCCTTCTCCAGCAGGGGCGCAATGAAGTCAGAAGTTAACACTCCCATTTTAAATTTACTGCAGTTAATCATGTAATCTAAGGCCCAAGAGGATTAATATTAACTACAGTTAGTGGAAACAATGCAGCCTTTGACTATGGTTTGGAGTTGGCCTCTTTCCACTAACCATAGTTAAGATTACCCACAGTTTGTCCAGGTTCAGACAGCATGGCAAGTTCAGGTTAATCAAAAACTGAAGCAAAATAATCTGAACTCATCCTTGCAGCTGTACTGGTGGGAAGGAAGACTCACACAAGCGGGGATGGGGGGCGAGGGCGGGGGAGAGCAGGCTCATTCTCACCAAACTAGGATTTAGTCCAAACCAACTCATGGTTTATTACAAAAAATATGATATTTCTTTTTCCTGCACCTACCATAAATATGCTTTCTAAGAAAATAGGAAGTTTACAACCAAGAAATTCTTTTATTTCTTTAGCGCACCAAACAACAGAGCAAGTGCTGTGATTTCAGCTATTACATTGGCTGTAGTTATTCACTACTACCATTCAGAGACATGCAAGCCCCTTTCTTTGTTCTACAAACAAGATTACTATTCACCACCCCCTGCCCATTGGTATTGTTTGGAGATGTAGACATCCCTATATGCCATATGCATAATAAGTCCAAACACTTAATTAAAGCCTATTCATTTTTTGGATTGTCACTGCTTCTGCAGAAGACATGGCAGGGCTTGAATAATAAAGGTAACTGCTGGTGATGGTTTGCCCAGTCAGCAGCTGGTTGTGCTAGACTCTTAACGCAGTTAGAGCGATCAGTGAAAGGGAGACACACCTATGCATGGGAATGAGGATTAGTACAGGAACAAAGGGGAGGAAGAAGACAGATGATCACTGCAGCCTTGCACTTGCCTTTACAGATGACAAGGAACAGAAAATAAGAAAAATACATTGATTTGGGAAATGAAAACCAGCTTAATAAATAGTCCATGAAATAAATAATCAACCTGTAAGGAGCAACTGCTGAATTCTAAGGTAGTAAAACTACTAGTGTGTGAATATATATTGGGGGTGGGGGTGGATTCTGACCATTCTAGAAGTTAGCTCACAGAAGAACAACAATAAAAATAACTGATGAGGTCTCTTAATTTACTGCACTAAGGCAATAATATACATGAGGCTCTGCCATCAAGTTCATTCTTGCAAATATTCTATGGTTCTCTATTTCTTTGTAACCAAATAGAAAGGGGAAGGACCCACAGACAGCGTTACACAGACAAAAGATTGTAGAAATTCTCATGTTCTGCTTAGTTCTGCACAGTGATCACTTAGATCATGGGTGTCAAACACAAGGCCGGGGGCCAAATCCGGCCCGCCAGACCTTGTCATGTGGCCCGCCCTCTAGAAGCAGGGCCGGCGCATCCACTATGGCCAGGACCCCGGCGGAGCGCGCAGCCGTGGGCAAGAGGGCGAGAGCGGCGCCCACCACTTGCTCCGGGGCTTTCAGTTCAGCATGTTTGGGAGCGATCCTCTGGCGGCCCGAGCCCGCGCCGCCTCCCCACAGCCCCGACATCAGGCGCTGGGCAGCCAATGGCAAGCCGAGGCACCCGCGGCCGCTCCTCCAGAAATCAGAAGAGGAGCTCAACAGAGTGCAAAAGGGCCAGAGCCGCCCAGGGTCCAGGCGGAGGGGAAGTCGTGAGCTGGGCAGGCGGTCAGGCGCCGCGCTCCCAGCCTCATGCCCTGCCGAGCTTGTGGGGATTCCCCTCGGCAGGGAAGGCGCTGGAGCCCGCAGAGCTCGCCAACCGAACAGCAGCAGCCGCCGCCACCGCTGCCAAAGCTGAGGCAGGAGCAGCAGCTGCGCGAGGTCTCGCGTTCTCTCAGAGGCTTGCACTGCTTCTCGCGTTCTCCCTCCCCCTGGGTGTGGGGGTGGCTCCCTCTCTCTGGATGGATGGAGTGTGCAGCTGCCTCTCGTGTGTGTGTTTTTAGAAAGATTCAAGGGAAAAAATGTGTGTGCACGCCCCCCCCCCGTTTTGGGTGGAGTGGGGTGGCAACGGCTCTTTAGGTTGTGTTCCTAAAGTTGTGTTCCTCTAAGCCAGGGAGGGGCTGCGAGTTTCTTCCCACCGCCACCAGTACTCTTCCCCCCCACCAAAAAAGTGTGGCGGGGTCAATCTAGCAACGTTCCCTCGTCCCCGATGCTGCAGCCTCCCCGCTTGCCAGCCTTCTCCCGAACAAGGAGTCCTGCTCGCGGAGCAGGATATTATTAGGATTTGCAGTGAAGCATCCGCCTTGATGTCAGGTCTTTGCTCTCCTCTCTCGCTCTCTTTCTCTCCCCCCACCTCCACCCTCGCGCCACAACCAGTCTAGCAAACGGGAGAGGTGAAAACAAAAGCGTCATGTCAAATTGGTTGCGCCACAGCAGCTTTTCGGCTAGTACTCCAAAAGGAGCGCGTGGGGGGGGGGCTTCTCAGAAGGAGGACAGGAAGGACTGCAAGAGCCCTTTAAAAAGGTGCTTTGAAGCGTTAGCACGGGGGGAGGGAGGGGTATGTGTGCAAATCTCAGACTTGGGCCGTGGTTTTAAGAGTTTGGTCAAAGTGTGCGCGTTTCAGACTCCCTCTCCTCCTCTCTCTCCCTGCGCCTCTCCCTCTCCGGAGGTTTAGTATGCTGGCTGACAGCTACGCTCCGATCTTTCCCCCTTCTGTTTGTAGGTCCGATCTTTGCCCCTTCTGTTTTACCGTCTCCTCCCCCCTGCTTTGATGTCTGTTACCAAAAATCATTTTTCAATAAATTGTACAATAATTGTACATTTGAATATCTACTTGCCATTATTCTGACTATGTTTCTGCTTTCAGAGCTAGTTATTACTTACATTATTACAAAAACCAGTAATAATTGAATGCAGTGACAATAATTTATGATAATAAAGAGTGGACACATAGTCCTACAGATACAACCGGCCCTTTGAGGGTGACCAAACTGCTGATGTGGCCCCCGATGAATTTGAGTTTGACACCCCTGACTTAGATCATTGTATCCTCAACACAGCTGAACTGTCCCAAAGTTCCTCATAATGCATGGCTCTTTATCAAGTACAGTGGTACCTCAACTTCTGTTGGAAGCCACCCAGAGTGGCTGGGGAAACCTAGCCAGATGGGCGGGGTATCAATAATAATAAATTATTATTATTATTATTATTATTATTATTATTATTATTATTACTTACGAAGGCGATCCGTTCCGCAGCACTCATCGTAAGTCGAAACCTTCAGGTGTTGTAGCGTCCATTTTGCACATGTGCAAAGCGCGATTTTGCGCTTCTGTGCATGCACAAACCATGAACGCCGCTTCTGCGCAGGCACAGAACGCGCGGGCGGCGAAAATACTTCCGGGTTTGCCAACTTCGTAAGTCGAAACCTTTGGAAGTTGAGGCATTCGGATGTCGAGGTACCACTGTACAAGGTTGCAGTCTGTCACACACAGCAACAAAATTTACCGCAAACAGATCTGTCAGGGCAGAAGGAAGTCCTCCAGCTCACCTATGTATAATCTCTATCAAGAGTCCACATCACTCCCCAGAAAGGCGAAAGAACATGTGACATTGAGTAATCCTGCTAGATTGACCTTACAATTCTGTTTCCTACCGGAAGAATTTGGAAATCTTGTCTAACCTTGTCTACTTGTGATCCTACATAAGACACACAAGGCAAATATGGTTCAACTAAAGTCTTTAATGCTGCACACTCACTCACCTAAGGCAGTGGGGCTTACTTCAGAGCAGGCATATATAGGACTGTGTTGTAAGGGAATGTGTTTTTACACATTTCTTATACAGCAATCATCTGTGATCACAATACATGCTGTCAGGATACTTTATGAAGACAGATCTGCTGCTTCATTAGGCCAGTCAAGAAATAAAATCTGCTCGAATTGGACATTAGTAATAGCTAATTTGATGGAAGAGTGGTATTTCCAGATTTAGTTGGTGGCCCTTATGGAAAAACTTGTCAATTGGGGGGCGGGGTGGAAAATCCAAGAAGAAAAAGATGCATTTCATGTGAAATGCTTTTGTTGTTTTAGTCAAAGAGTATGATTGGCTTCCTCCAGCAACTCATGGGGCTTTATGGAGATATATTGTAGGTTAATTCCCCCCCCTTCTCTCTATGCTTGGCTAGCTGATTACTTCTTATGATGGTTCCCCAATTGCTCCGTGTTGTGTTTATATGTTCATGTGTTATGGCTTGTAAATTTGTGGGAGATCTTTTGCGGTCTACTTGTTTTGTTCTAAACATGCATAGCCACTTTAAGGAGCTTTGTATGCATTCATTCAGCTGAGTGGCAAGATGCGTTGAAGCCCCTATGATGACTTCTTTTAAGAAGCTAGTAAATTATCACAAGAATGTGCTGCTTGCCACATTATATATGACAGATGTGGGTAGGAGACTGAGAAGCAAGCTTATATCTTTGCTGTACTTTTGGGAAACAAGGTGGAGCAGAAGGAGAAACTGGGTGCTTGCTATCTATCTCTCCTCCAGTGTTGATGCCAAGAAATGAAGAATCTAGGAGGGACAAAGGATGAATCAAGACAGGCTTTATCTAAGCCTCCCTGCCAGACCTGGAAGAGCTCTGAAGCAGCCTTCCTCAACCTGGTGTCCTCCAGATATAGTTGGGAGTCAGCCCCAGTCAATGGCTAATGATCAGGGATGATGGGAGTTGTAGTCCAAAACAACTGGAGGGCATTAGGGCTATCACAATCTTCTCCCCCATTTGCCTCTCTATTCTCCTCCAGAAAATGAAAATATACATATAAAATATACAATAAAATATTCTGTACAGAATACAGAAAATAATTATTTTGGAGAACTTCTCTATCAACCTCTTCCTCCAACCCAAATTTAAATAAAAAGCTTGCCTGACTTTCGAAACAGTACAGTATAGGAATTTGATGTGTAAGTTAAACACAAGTACTGTAAGAGATCAGGCGAGGAGAGGAATCCTGATCAATAGTTCCAAGGAGGTTTGCTTGTTGCAGACCCTATCCCTTTGTATCTATTGATTTGTGGAGGGGGGAGTATTTTAAATTAATTGATTTAAATGATTTTATTGCTGCTTAATCTGTTGGTTTAGTGCATTTTACCTAGATATTTATTATTTGTTTTCAACTTTTCGTAGTCCATTTTGAAAGTTTTGGCTGAAGAGCAACTAATTCATTTCTTAGATTAATAAACAAATCTGTTCTTTATACTCAGAGGTGTCAAATGGAGTGTCGTGTTCACCATTGATGGGGTCTCTAGATTATGTACTCTATATCAAAACTACTGCAAATGTTAACATTATCCAAATCTATTTTCTCTCCAAATTCTGTTATTTGGGATAAACTGTTCACTTTGGCCTTTCACAGATTAAGAGCTGACCTTTCACGGATTAATTGGTAGTATGATTTACAGCGTGACAGACTACCTCTATTGTGTTACATTATTTATAAGCATGGTGTGAAGGCAATTTGAGTTGCATATCTGTTTAATGCAAATTTGTTACCCATTAGCACCAAAAAATCCTATCTATCATGGTGCTAAGGATACAATGAAAATGACACTTATTCCACTTTTTAATGCACATCTCCAGATTTTAAGAAGAGGTGAGGTTTAAGATTCAAATTCTTGCAGCCCAAGAACTCATTAACGGAACTTTGGCAAGTCATGATGTTTCTAACCCTAACACAAGCGGTCAGAATAAACAAACGTGTCTCCTCCTTTTTACGTATTTTTACATCATGATAAATAGTGATGTACTTATTGCAAGGATTTAAAAAATCTTGCAAGTTCAACTATGCAAGTTGAAAATATTATAAAGATCAAACTTTCAAGCACTTTACACATAGAAACATCCTTTTCAGCTATAACTAACAAAAGCTGCAGAAAAAAACCCTAAGGGTTGATTATTATTTCGAATGTCATTCATTAGTTGAGTTTATTTATCCCACCATCAAACATGAGACAGGCTAGATTCCAACCATCTACTGCAGCTGAACCACTAGAGAAATCAGGTGTACAAATGTTAGCTCCACACTTCTTTACAAACATGCATGAGGGGTAGAGGTGCACAAATGACCAATAGCTGGTTACACATGTGGGGAACATGCATGAAGTCTTAGTTTATCTTCTTAGATTTTGGACTCTACTGCTTTTAATCTACAGCGTTTTCAAGTATGTGTGCCCGCGTTTTTCTTTCTTTACTGTACTGTACTTCTGACTTAATATCACGAGGCTTCCGGGATATGCATTCGAAAAGCGAGATCTAAACACCTGCAGCAATTAATTCAAGCCAAGCCAAGCCAAGCCTGGGACGTCCCTTCCTCCCCTTGGACCAGCGGATCCGGCACGAGAAGAGCCACACACAGCCCTTCCTCGTTGGCACCTGTGGCATTTGCCAGGCATGTGTCCGTTTCTGTCCAGCAACAGCTGTCACGAGCCAATCACATTACTACACATACAAATAGGAAGGAGGCTCCTCCGAGCTGGGTCCTACATTTTAAAGCGGGGTGGGGGTGGGGGTGTTTAAAATTTTTTTTTAAAGCAAGAGCAAACCCGCGGCGATCGACGCCGCGCAGCGCGCGCGCACATACACAAAGAGAAGCGGCAAACAAAGAAAAACGCAGCTCGGGAAGGATGCTAGGGCCCGCCTCGGAGGCGCACGATTCTCCCCCGGAGGAGCTTTAATATTCCGCTCAGTCTCCAAGGCATGACAGCGAGCAGAGGGGCGGACCCGGCAAGCTTAACCTCTTCTCACCCGTTAAATCCAGCCCGGAGACGGCCACGCATTTCCCTCGACGGCAGCCCCCCCGGGGTCCTACTTGGCCCGCTCCTACCCAGCGCCTTCCCGCCCCTTCTCACCTTCGCTTTGCCGGCCTCCAGCTTCTTCTGCCTCTCCTCGTCCTCCATGGCCCCTGCGCGAAGAGACAACAGCGTTACTGCGCGCCAGGCGGAAAGGCGAAGGGGGCGCCCCAAGGGGACGGCTCCCCTCTCCGACTCCTCCGCCCCGGCTCCTCTGTCACCCCGGACGCGCTCAGTGCGCTACGGGGACTGGGGACTCCGTGGCGGATCCACCGGCGCCGCCATCTTCATCTCCACGTAAACATGCGGCCGGGGAAAGTGACGTCCGCGCCGCCGCCGCCGCCTCCTTCTCCGCCTCCTCCTTCCCACCGATCTGCCAGCAGCGACCACCTCCAGGGAGTTGCTTCTCCCGCGGCGTTGCGCGTCTCAGGGCCGGAGGTGGTTGCCATAGTGCAGGCGTCCCGACTCCTGGCCCTTTCGCAAGCCGTTAGGGTTTTAAGGCGGGCTTTCTTTCTGAGTTAAAGAGCTCAGTTCCGCGGAAGCGACTGGTTGAAAGCTGCCTAGGACGCCTGTTGGATCTTGTAGATGTGGGCGCCTCTGGACATGCACAGAGTGCTTTGAATGCCCCCAACACCGCCACACTGATCCACAGCTGTGGCGCAGCACGTCCAGGCTAAAGGGCGTGACTTGCAAGCCAGACTGAAACGAGCAGGGTATTAATAATAATAATAATAATAATAATAATAATAATAATAATAATAATAATAATAATAATACTATTATTACTACTACTAATGAATGAGCAGCAGAACCTTGAGACAAAATGGCTGGCTTCGCACATTTTTAAATAAGACCATTATCCAACTATATGACAGTTCATTCTGTGGCTGTAGGCCACTTGCTGACCAGATTTGCACATGGTTTGGCATAGTTTGCTAAGCTATGGTTTGGCAAGAACAACAAGCATGTGGGCATCCAGAGCAAAAATTGACCTTCCCCTGATACTGATGTAGAGCTGCCCAGCAGAACTGTAAACTAAGCCATCATTTTCTTAGCACAACATGAACCAAGGCTTAAGTGGGAAAGAGGAAAAGATACATATAAAGGCCCCTGTTTGTTCATTCATTCAGTGAGTGCTCACCTGTTCATTTGCTCTCTGTAGCTGGTGCCTGCTGTTCACTCATTCACTCGCCATCATGCCTCATGTGAGTGACCCCGTTCATGAGTACAGTTAGCATACCCCTGACCAGGCATCCCCAAACTGTGGCCCTCCAGATGTTTTGGCCTACAACTCCCATGATCCCTAACTAACAGGACCAGTGGTCGGGGAAGATGGGCACTGTAGTCCAAAACATCTGGAGGGCCGATGTTTGGGGATGCCTGCCCCTGACTATTAGGTCCAGTCGTGACCGAGGGAGCCGGCGTACAGCTTCCAGGTCATGTGGCCAGCATGACAAAGCTGTTTCTGGCAAACCAGAGCAGCACACAGAAATGTCATTTACCTTCCCACTGTAGAGGTACCTATTTATCTACTTGCACTTTGACGTGCTTTCGAACTGCTAGGTTGGCAGGAGCTGGGACAGAGCAACGGGAGCTCACCCCGTCGCGCGGGGATTCGAACTGCCGACCTTCTGAGTGGCAAGCCCTAGGCTCTGTGGTTTAACCCACAGCGCCACCCGCGTCCCTTTACAGTTAGCATACTATTAACCAATTGCCTAGGTAGGTGGGCTAATAATAATAATAATAATAATTTATTATTTATACCCCGCCCATCTGGGCGGCTTCCAACAGACATTAAAATACAATAATCTATTAAACATTAAAAGCTTCCCTAAACAGGGCTGCCTTCAGATGTCTCCTAAAAGTATGGTAGTTTATCTCTTTGACATCTGGTGGGAGGGCATTCCACAGGGCGGGTGCCACTACCGAGAAGGCCCTCTGCCTGGTTCCCTGTAGCTTGTAGTTCCCTGTAGTTCTCGTAGCGAGGGAACCGCCAGAAGGCCCTCGGCGCTGGACCTCAGTGTCGGGGCAGAACCATGGGGGTGGAGACGCTCCTTCAGGTATTACTGGACCGAGGCCGTTTAGGGCTTTAAAGGTCAGCACCAACACTTTGAATTGTGCTTGGAAACGTACTGGCATACAAATGAGTTGGTTCATTCAATACATGGATTTATATATGATGGGGCTCACGTGCAGCACTTAACCCATGGCTGCCATCAACCCTATTCTGAAGCAAGTCCTCTTAAACCACCTGATTACTAATATTAAGTTATTGTTGCTTGGCGCACTTTTAGCTTGTTTTAAAGAGTAATGTTGGGTTTCCAAAGGTACAACATGAAATGCCTTCTCTCAAAATGTTTTCATTTGATTTCCTATGATTGGTTAGAAAGGACATAGGCATTTTAAAAACTGGATTGTTTCATAATATATTTACTTAATCATACTGACTTTGAAAATAGTTAGCTCCTAATATCACATAAGAAGTGTGATCCTTCTAGAGAGCACAGGAGGATAGCTAGGGAATTAAGTCTGAGTCAATTACATCTACAGATCAGGAAATACCTTCAAGGATAATGCTGTTGTCCGCAGATTTTTTTGTGAGAAAGGAGTTAGTGATACTGCAAATGAGGCCACGTGCATTTTCACATGTCATGTATATCTAAGGCTATGAGAGCTATGGATTGCATAGCAATGATAGATGTGGAATGAGACAACAAGAAACACCTCATAACACCAGACTCCATTAAGGAGTAGCAAATTTCCCTGCCTTCTGATCATCCTGATACCGTGGCTTCATTGGCCATCTGTTCTGACAAATGAATTTCCATTGATGTTAATTTCCTCCATGTGAAAAATCTAAAGGCCTCTTTCATATATTTATTTTCTTGCTGAAATTGCATCACACAGTTGTGCCCACAAGGACAACAGAGAAATCCATTTCTGTTTCATATTGGTGGCATGCATCTGGGCCAGTTACATACACACACACACACACACACACACATTAGAATATCACATTGTCACTTGATCTCATAAACGGCAAAACCAAAACAAACTGTAAGTGATAATATCAAATACAAGAATGAAAATGTGCAGGTGTCTTGCAGGCATCTACAATTCTATGATTTTAAATATTGTTCCTCAGCCTTAAGTGTGTTGGACAGAAAGAAACAAGACTTTTATCTCCAGGATGTGCATCTTTACCCTTGTGACCTGTCGATGGGATTAAAGACTGTCAGGAAGAAAAATTGCAAAGAGATCCGTGAATAAAATATTTGAAGCAATGTGAAAATGAAAGAGACACCTACATTTGCGGAGTGTCTGTGCCTGAGGCGTTATTTGATCAGGGTCTACTCCTATTTCCATTAAAGGCAGTAGGCGTTTTTCATCTTGCCTTTGTAAGGATAGGATAGTGATTTCAATGTCCAGCTGTTAGATAATATATTAAAGGTAAGTATAAAGTATTGTCACTAACATTGTGGGGGGAGGAATAGTTTATTCTTATGCGCTCACCACAATTTATTACATGAGTTATTTCCCTGTTTTGCTGAACTACCCTCCGTAATTCATCCCGCAACAGAGCTGAGCATAGCTTTGCATCTGATTTTGCAGTATGCCGTGGTCTTATCTGTTGCCATGGGAGCAACAAGGAATGCCTTTAGGTAGTATACACTATGTGTGGCGAAGAAGAATTATGCTCCAAAATGGGGTTAATAGGGCAAAAAGACTCTGGTGGGGGAGCATATGCCTCTGCTGAAATACGGAGTGCGTTTGGCTTACTGACCTTAAATATTCTGCTTAAGCGAACAGACAGACAGTCTCATCCTTAAGCTATACCAGGTGTCGACTCAGCAGCACGGAACCTGCGGAATGCATGCAGCCTTTGACGAACTTTTATAAGCCTTTCATCTGGACTTGTGATTAAAATCCAGAGACTTGGGGGCTCTAATTAAACAAGCAAACAAATAACTGCCTTCCTGTTTGTCATAGTTGTATGGGTTATCTTGAAAATGCAACAGCAGTGTTATGTTCTCTGTTAGAAGAACCAAAAAAGATGGCCCAAAGCACTTCTTCTTTCAGAAGGTGCAACACAGGGTATTATTAGGACATTATTAGGACAGGGCATTGCAAGCCAAAATTCCCTCTCCCACACAACTATTAAAGAGACAGGAGCCCTTTCCTCTTTTGTATTGGCCACCCTTCATAATCATTCACTGATTGGTCTTTCACTGATCAAGGCATATACGTTCCAGTTTTGTTCATGCAAATCATGGAAGGTGCATTCAGCTACAACGCTGTTACTAGCTTTGACTCTTTAGTTTGTACCAAATTTCCAGTGTTGCCTTCAGTTACCCTTCAGTTTCCAATATATCCTTCAGTTCCGTTCTTCAGCACTATTTATTCCTATGCTTGACGGGAGTATTGTATTGCAGATTCTGCTGCAAGAGGAACAAAAAGACCTTATAGATTGGGAACAAGAACTAAATGGCTAGGAGGGGAGACTGAGATTTTAATGAAATGAGACAAAATTGTTCACGTTTAATCTCAGAAAAGGGTGCTTTGAAGAAAGAAAGTAGAAAATGGAGAAGAAAGTACGAAAAATAATCAAGACTGAGGTCTTGAATAGTTAGTACTTGGTTTTATCTGTGTATTCTGATTCTACTATCTTTCTTGGTTTTATCTGTGTATTCTGATTCCACTATCTTTCTGAATGCACTATTCAGATTAAAAACATAACATGATTGTTTGGGGAAGGCCCTTTAAAACATTATTACACCTCTGAATATTAGGCAGCTCATGTGATACAAGGGAAACTGTGCTCTTGTCTTCTGGTTATTTGATTGTCATTGAACATTTTATATTGCTCTGTAAATCAAAACTAGTATTATTCTAAGGAACCTTTTATTTACAAGATGCTCCAATATGTATCAGATGACAAGTAAATGAGAAACTCACTGAAAAATTCATACAAATAAATGTACACTCACATGTATGCTACATGCACTGATAACCACATATAAACATTTATAATGCCTTCTATATACATGCATGCACAATTCACACACTGTCTTGTTTCCCAAGCAACCAACATATCATCACATCACTCTCCTGTTGTAAAGAGATCAAGATAATCACTTATAAATAAAGCATGAAGCATAGGTGTCTTGTAATATTGCAATAATACATACCCCCTGAAGAAAAGTCCCTTTGTGCCCTGGATCCTAGAGTCGTGCAGCTTATAGTTTGACAGATCGTAAGCTCTACATATCTTTTTTTGGACATATTTGATTATGCCTTATCTTTTAATTAAACATTCAATAATGCTGTAGTTTTGCTGTTCAGCTGGTACCAGCACTTTAACTGGAAAGAAGATTAAGGCTTCCTACAACTGAGAAAGTTTGTGAGATGAATTATTTATTTTGCAAGTGTAATATATCAAAGACGATATACACTTGAAGAAAGGCTGCAGTTGGTAATTAATTAGCTGACCCTGCTTCCCTAGCTGATATATTTCCAATCATGTACAAAACATTAAACATAAGATATTCAGTAATATATATGGCTCTGTTATCAAGGGTAGTTTGGAATTTTGGCCTGGATCAACAGAGAAGCTTAGGCTCATGCAAGGGCTATGCATTAGCTCAGTCACATTTTTTACTTTTTCCCTTTGACCCCCATGCCATATCACAAACACTTTTGAAACTAAACCCCGGCTTTCAAAGCTGTTTATCTTGCAGCATGTGAATGATGACCAAGAAAAACAAATCTAAGGGTCCAATTGCCCAAGTCTATCTCTTGCCCCTCTGGTTACTCCTCATCTTTGAATATTCTCTGAAGGCCTGAAAAAGCAGTCTGAATATCTTATACAAAGAAAACAGAAGCAGGTGATATTTATGTCTGAGTAAGGATTATTTGCCTAGGGATGACTGTGGTTATTTAGTGCTGGCTTTTTATTGATTAAAATGCTAACAGTTGCATTATTAGCTGCTTCTAGTTGTTAGCCATGCTGAGGCTTCAGGGATGGGTGAGTAGGGGAAAGGGCTAAAATCCGAAAATTAGTCTGGATCATCTTGCTGTTGAATGTATTTCTTGCAGGAACAACTAAAGCCTCATATGGAGTCAATGCTTCATGCAACAGGAAAAAAATAAACAAAAATACTAAACACTATTGATTGTCTTGACAAGACAGCAATGCTTCATTACATCCTGTAGCATTTTAAGGATGTTTATTTGACACCTCCCGTGCAATTATTGCTTCAAAATTGAATATGCTATTGTGAATATGTGCCTGTAACCCTTATGAATAATCCATGCATAGAAACTGATATGGAGCACAGTATGCTATTCATCCTATCAGATCTTTTATCTATATTTGATATTGTGGACTATCACATGTTGGCGAATTGACAGCAGGAATTGCAGGGTAACAGCCAGGCGATGTGGTTCTGCTTCTTCCTTTCAGTAATGTTCCCGAGAGCAACTGATTGCTAATCAAATCCTTTCCCCATTCTCTGTTGGATTCCACAATATTCTGTCTTGTTCAAAACTTGCCACATAAATTTCTGAAAAAAAGATCTGGTGGATAGCCAGGATGACAATACCAAACTTCCTTATCTGCTTAATTATCCAGTCTTGGACCTTGCAGTGGTAAACTTGTGACCTAACCAAGTCCCAACTGACTGTATGCTGTTGTGTACAAAAACTTCCTCTACATACAGCAGACAACTAAAGAGCTGGACTTGAGTTCTGTCCAATCAAATTTTCCCACAATGATAATTCTGCCTCTGAGCTCAAACATACACACATCATAATGGAACTGACTCACTGAATTTTAAAACTCACTGAATTGAGGCAGTAGTGATGCCAGCATGCCCACCTCTCCAAATTCATACATAACCTGCTGAGTTTCCCTGCAATAGCCAAACATCTCATATTTTAAAACAAGCTGCTGTGTGGGCCTGGGGAGACCAATATACATTCCATTGCATAGAACAGATTAATCAATCAATCAATCGACAAATTTAAAGAGCAGCAGCAGCTCCTTTGCCCCAAAAGGCAAAGGCCGAGATTATCAACAGATTCTAATGACAAATTAGAAAGGAACGTGTTGATTTGTCACTACTTTTTCCTGCGGCAACGTGAGAACACCGTGAAACAAAGAACGCGGGGATCTGATCTAATACCGCCATCTCCTGGTAGTTCGCTTTTTCGGCAAAAGGAAGGCAGGCCTAGGCCTCTCTGCTAGGTGGCAGCACTAAAAAAAGTCATGTAAAACACCCATCGCGCTTTTCCCCTCTTGCACGCGCGTGCTCTTTGGCGCTTTCTGCTTATTCCGTTTGCAAATTTCCACGCCTCCCCAAGGAAGGAAGCGCACAAATGCTGACGGTGAGCAACATTAATTCTGCCACCCACTCTTGCGCGTTGTCTGCAACGCCTTTAAAAGTTTCTCAGACATAGAACACGAAGCTTAAATTTGTGGAAGCAAGATTTTAGCGGCTCAAGGCTAGTAAAGCTGAGGCTAGTAAATAGGGAAGGCGGTGGCAGAGGGGAAGAAGAGAAAAGGAGGGGCAATGTGTATTTCAGTGGTGTGGATCTATGCTAGATTTCTGAAGGAAGTTAAAACTCCCATCCGTGCCGTATCTTCTCTAGGAATTAAAATGCTGTTGATTTCGAGGGAGCTGATATTTCATTAAGCAATGCAAACCTAGGGCTCAGGCTTGTTTTCCTGTTTCCGATTTCGCCGCGACAGCGCAGTCCTGCACATTCATGTCTACTCAGAAGTGAAACCCCCCATTTTTCCGTTTGTATGTGGAAAAAATGCCTTTCTTACAGGTCACCCCAGGGTCTCAGCAATGGGGTGAGAGGCAAGCTTTTTTTTTTGGAGGGAAGATATCTGTGCACGCCCGCGGCATCACCCGCGCCGCCCCAAATCTGCGGTTGCCTCTTTGTAAATTGTAACCGAATACAGTAAACCCGGGTCTTATTTCGGAGTTAACGTATACAGATCCATGGGCGTAGCCAGGATTTATTGTAGGGGAGGGCAGGTATTATGTTGGGGTGGGGAGAAACTGAGTTAACTGCTATGCAGTCGGTCAGTTAAATGTTATTATTTACTTGATTGACGGGGCTGCCTCCCCTGTCCCTCACCCCCCCCCCCCAATCCCCGGCCACGCTCATGTACAGAACCTGGCTCATACCAAAATAAAAACTTAGTTGGTCTTTAAGGTGCTACTGAAGGAATTTTTTTATTTGGCTGTAAATGAGGTGAAGATCCAGTGTTTGGGAATGATGCATTCCCTCAGTGGAAACGGTTTAGGAACGTAGGAAGCTGTCATACAGAGTCAGACCTTTGGTCATTTACCAGTAGCTCAGTACAGTATTCAGCAGAGCGTCTCCAGAGTCACGGCCAATCTTTCGTAGCCCTGTTTCCACATGCAGGGAGTCATGACCTTTTGTGCCAAAGCACCACTAAGCCCCAATTTAATGAATTTATTTCAGTGTATCTGAATATTGTTTGTCTTGCACTTAAAGTGCCAATTATTATTAGTAGTAGTATTAATTAAACTTATTCATTACTGGTAACATAGTCCATTTACGGTATAATGTGGTATCATAATATAAAAACATGCAATGCCAACAATTTAGAACACAACAATTTAGAACACAACAAAACATTCCTTTCTGGTAGCCACTTTTTGTAAAGTGCATAACATTTTTACAAAAAAACCACTCTATTGATATGGCCACCACAGAATTAATACTGTAGGGTGAGGATCAGGGCTATGCACTTAGTCTCACCCACAACATCATTTATTTTACCCTCCTTCCAGCAAGCAAGTTTTATGTGAAAACAAAGCCCAACATGTGAGCTCCTGGTTATGAACAGAGAGTGCTATGTACACTCTATGTAATTGGGACAAGCAGTCAGGACACCGTGCAGTTGGTTGGCTAGAGCCTTTCCCAGCATCCAAATGTGTGGGTACGTACACATGTATTATTCTGTGGCTCCTCTTTGCTGGTGTGAATTGTGCATCTGCAGTGAACTACAGCAGAGCATTTTGGGAGGATGCAAAAGAAAGGGGGAACTGCTTGTCTTTTTAACTTCTCTTTAAAAGTATCTCATATGCTAACGGAATCATACTCAGAGAGTAGGCCCTTTGTTACTTAAGTCCATTGTTTTCAGTGGGTTTACTCTTAACACAACTAATGTTTATTACAGTATTCTATGGCTGAAATTTTATATACACTTAAATCTGAACCATTTTACTGAGAATTCCCATTAGTAATGGGGTTAGAACTGCACCCTTAGTCTGGTTCCTGTGCATTAAGAATACAATTCTCTGTTTGTAATTCTCTGAATGCAATTTGCTGTTTATTTCACCTCCAGAACCTTTGCACAAATACTAGAAGGCTAGTAAGAAAAAAATGGTGTGGCTAGTATTTATCTCCAAGACAGGTATAATTATTCTGAAGTTGTTGTTATTTCATAAATTTATATAATGCTTAATACGAGACCAGGCTCTAAGCGGTTTACAGAAAGGATAAAATATATATGCACACAAATATACAAATAATGAAACTGAAAAAGTTACAACACTGGATAAAAGTCCTTCAAAAGCAAAAACAGAGTAGCATAGTTTGAAAACGTCTTAAGAGTCAGAGAACTTACTCAGTAGCCAGGACACTAAATTGCTTTAAGGTGGATGGAAGGTTGGAAAGAGGTACAGTGCGCAGCCATCTGGACCTCACCCAATTCCAACCACATCCACTTCCCCATAACTACCTTGATAGGAGTACCATTCCCTTCCGTCTTCCCTCAGCCTCTTGCTAAAGCACATCCTCACTTACAATATTCAGCATTCACATATTATTCACACCCAACTATATTCACACCCAACTACAGTGGTCCCTCGACTTATGAATTTAATCTGTTCTGAACGGACCTTCATAAGTCGAAAAAATCGTAAGTAGAAGCCAATGGGGGAAAATAAAAATCGTAAGTTGAAAAAATCCTATCTAAACCGCATCCAAAATGGCGGACGGAGCTCCGTTCGTAACTCGAAACATTCGTACGTTGAGTTATTCGTAAGTCGAGGTACCACTGTACTCCCAACTAATTTCCCAAATCACTCAAACTACATAAACACAAATCATACAACACCCAGTACTCATCCCTTTCTAATTCCCACACCTTCAACCCATCCACCAATATGCATGTATACATGCTCCACCCACCCATTCTTTTCAGTTTTTCCCTCTCCATCATCAAACCGCTAAGACTTTATTCACTCTACTAAAATGTACTGCAAAATTACCAGGAGACACAGGCTGAACTGTGTAGCATCTATCTATCCGGAGATGTACTCTCCTAGATAGCAATCTGGCTCTCGCTCAGGTTGCTATCTCCCACCTACGACTCCCCCAAGCTTCTTCCACTGGGGAGGAAAAAAGAATGCTTTGATGGTGTTTCCTGCTTGGCAGGGGGTTGGACTGGATGGCCCTTGTGGTCTCTTCCAACTCTATGATTCTATAAACACGTAGCAGCGATTCCAAAAAATAGACCACAGGCAATTATACTTCATCCAGCAGAGCTTTACCTGCTACTGAAGGCAAATGAGCATAATGGTCACAAATCCAATACATACTCAGGATTGGCACAGTCCATTAAAAAATCCAGTTGCAGCACTCACAATAAAACTTACAAACTTATAATAAGACTAAACCTTAACACTATAGCATACACCAGAACAAAGGGAAAGAAAGAGAAAGTGAGTGAGACCCAGGCTCCTCCTGGTATTACTAATATAGTCAGCATGACATTGTCAGAAAGATAACAGAACCAGTTTAAACCAGCTGTACTCAGCTTCCCAGAAGGAATATAACCCAAACAAAAACCTTCCTGTTTCTTTCACATAGAAAGAAAACCACCTAGAACCCTCTTGAATTGATCAGAATAGGAGAGATCTCTACACATCAGATCAATACTATTTGTACTAAGAAATGCAAACTGATGGGTGGAATTTCCCACACAAAAAATAATAACCCAACTAGAAGGGGGTTGCTAACATTTAATTCATTCTCACAATGAATATGAATATTTAAAAATGTGTTAAACAAATAAGTTATGAATAGGTTGTTCATGAATGCTTCCTTACAGTTTATTATAATTCTCTCTCCTTGTCTCTTACTTGAAGATCCTGGACTGACTGGAAGTACAATTTTTATTCAGAGATTTGTAGTGCCTGGTTAGCATCGCAATGAGAGGGCTGGTGAACATGAAAAATAAACTGCTTTTCAACATGAATTTACCTTGGCTTATCAAGTTGTCTACAGACATTATATTCAGAGGGGATTCCGCTAGGTTTCTTTGCCTTAAGATTGATAGCTCCAGTGATGAATTGGACAAGGAGAACAACATTTTAGTGAAAAATCTGGCTGGTATGGGCGTGGATGTCAAAATGGTAAGAAAACGACAGCCTGGTGTTCTCAAGAGGCAGATCACCAATGAAGATGGCCTGAAGATTTTTTTGCAAGGAAAAGGGGCTAACAGAGAAGCCATTGCCAGTATAATCTCACGTTATCCACGTGCCATCACTCGCTCACACCAGTCTCTCAAAGAACGCTGGGAAATCTGGCGAAGCATTTTGATGACCGACATGGAAATTGTAACAATCCTGAAACGTTCCCCTGAATCCTTTTTCCGTTCTGGGAATAATGAAAACATGCAGAAGAACATTACCTTATTTCGTTCTATTGGACTGACTTCTAAGGATCTTTGCAACATGCTGACCAGAGTTCCAAGGGTGTTTTCTAACAGTATAGAGCTCAATAAACAAATGATAAGCCTCTTGAATGACATCTATTCAGATCTAGGTGGAGAAAAGCCAGATGACTTTGTAAAACAGATAATTTCTAAAAATGTCTTTATCCTCTTACGGAGCAGCAAGCAAGTGAAAGCAAACGTTCAGTTTTTGCAGTCATCTTTAAGTCTGAGCAATGAGGAATTTCTAACGCTGTTGCATGGGCAAGGAGGTGATGTTCTGGATCTCTCTAATGAATACCTAAAAAAGACACTTGCAAACGTGAAAGAGAAACTGTTGTCTCATGGGTGCTCTGAAATAGAGGCAGATATGTTTGTCCTTAAGCACATTCGCATTCTATACCTTTCTCCACAGAACCTGAATGATAAAATAGATTGCCTCTTGCAGGCAAATATTAACATTAATCTAATACTGAAAAGTCCTCTAGTTCTGGACAAAAGCATCAAAACTATAAGTAATCGTATTGATGAGCTGGGAAAGCTAGGCTATAACTTTCAAATCCATGGGATTGGAATTCTTGCGTTAAGTAAACAACGATTTGAAGCAAAATTGGAAAAGTTACAGGCAGCAACAAGTTTGCACGGCTCTAATTGATGTGCGACCACCAATGCATGGGTCTTTTTTGACCCAGAAGAGGGCAAACGGGCGTGGGGAGGGGTGGTAATGGAGGCGAATGGGCTTATGCATGCTCCACCATCCCGTGGGGGGGGGGAGAAATTGCACCCGGTGCACCCGGGTGCAAAATGGTTGCTGCCTGTACAAAGTACATAATAAATATTTTTTATTTTTTAATTGCCTGATGTGACCAAAGAAACGGAAAGGAAAACTTACGGAAGAAATAAATAAATGGCACTGAGGTTAAAAATCATTTAGCCTTGCTGTACTTTTTTTGAATTAATAACTATTCGTGGCTATTCTAAAATTTCAAAAGTGTTGGTTTTAATAGGATCTGGTGAATGGATGTGCTTCAAATCTAGGAATATCTTTACATATCCTCCCTGATATGCTACATTTCTACATTGATTTATTTAAAGATGGAGCCTTCTAACCTGATAGCTGAAATGATGCAGTAGCAATGAAGCATTACTTCTTGTATTTGCTGAATGTATGTTTTCCTATTTCTTGTGCCTCTTTCCTGCTCTTTTAAACGGAGCATTGTATTAAGTTGCCTATGTATTTCTTGGCTCAGGTTAAACTTAAAATGAATGTTGCTTTTCTGTGTAATTCCACCCCCCCACCCCCCTTGCCTTTGATGGCCACTTAAGGAACTGTAATTTTTTATACATAACAAAACTGAAACTGAAACATGGTAGGCAGAATAGCAGCTATTTTCTTTTTGGTATTTAGAGTGAATTAAAATAATAAATCAATGGGACAATAAAAAGAGTCTTTGGAGGGAACGTAATTTATAAGGGAGGAGCATGATTTAATTAAATATTTTTTTAAAAAAAAAACAACTTTACATTCAGCCCACCCATTAACTGAAATTTCCATGAAGAATTTTATCAGTTGAACCCAGAACTTCTTTTGACAGTTACTATGGACGTTAAAATGAAGATGATATATGGTGGCAATAGCAGTCAAGTGGAAAAATATATACGACTAATTGACAGCTAGAAAGGGCAAGCTCTCTTGTGGTTAAAACATCCACAAGATGAAAGGATAGAAGTCTTTGGGGAATAATTCACCCTACAATTTACTGCTACTAATTACGGGTATGTATGAAGTATGCACCATGCTGTAAAAACAGTCAGGAATAATTTGTGTTGGCCATTAGTGGTAAAAATAATCTATTAAGCTTTTTTAAAACAACCCTTTTGACTATAAATTCTAAGCAATTATGTTCCTGTGGATGATTAGAACTCATATTGTATCCTTGAAGAAACAGAAGTTTGTTTGAAACAGGATGCATCAGACAAATCACAGTGAGCTAATCTTAGATACTCTTCTCCCCTGGAATCCTTAGAGAGGTCCTCATACTGTTTTTTCCTTAGAAAAAAATGTACATAGTTTTCTTTCTCTGCAGGGGAGTTGCCTGCTTATGAGAAATTTGTCATGTGAAGTTGTTTTTTTTAACTTAATCTGTAAAACATGGATTCTACATTTAGAGGACTTCAAAGGAGATGGCAAGTCAAATTCTTGAGTGACGTAAATGTTGACTTAGTGATTGTTGTGTGATAATTATGGGATCTGCAAAGTAATGTGTATTAGTATTTTAAATACATTTATGTATTCACAATAGTATTTTTTTATAAAAAAAGACAACAACTTGTAATTCAGTTTCTTAGAAGACAATTTATGTGTAGAAAGTTCCTTGGATGGGTTGAGCTGTACCCTAAACCCATGGTTTGTACTAATATAAGTTATAGACATACAACAGGAAAACTATGGTTTGGAGTCGTATATCTTTTGTTTTCTATCTGTCCAGCACTTTGCTTCGTAAGTTGACTCCCACCTCCATGGTACAAAGGACCTATCTTGGATTTGCAGTGGCCTGTGAGTTCAGACAAAATGGCAAACCTCATTTGGTACAGTGTTATGTAAAACAGCTTCAAGCTGTCGAAACAAAATTTTAAAATATCCTTCCAGTACCACCTTAGAGAGCAACTAAGTTTGGTATGAGCTTTCGTGTGCATGCACACTTCTTCAGATACAAGACACTTGTATCTGATACAAGACACTTGTATCTGATACAAGACACTTGTATCTTCAGACACTTCTTCAAGCTGTGGTTTCTGTTCCTATTTTGTCCCCATCAAACCACAATTTCTGTGCTGGCTCGGGGGGTGGGGTGGAGGGGCGGGTCAGACATTAAAACAAAGTGTGGTTAGCTAAACAAATGGTTTTGTGTTATAGCTGAACCCAGCACAAATCTATTGATTCTTAATTCAGAAGTGAGCAAGTGTTCAGTAGGGCTTACTCCCAGGTCATTGCAACCTTTTATGTTGAGCTGTTAGGGAGCACATGACTGCCCACTTTTCCTGCCCTCTGCATGGAAGTGCAACCACAGGACTATTGTACGCATTGGATAGTTCTAGACTAATACTACTTTGTTACAGCTCTTAGACTGCTGCTCTTGGACCATTTCAAACATCAGGCAAACCTGAATGTGCCACCAAGGGCACACTAAACAGGGAAGTACAAACAGACCTGTGTTTAAGTGTTTTATGGCATGCCATTTTGAAAGAGTTTCTTTTCAAAAGCAGCATATAAGGCTTCCTGTAATTTTGAGGAAAGACCATAGTTCACTGGTAGGGCATCTGCTTTCCATGCGGATGTTCCCAGGACTGGCAGTTTCTTCTTTTCCTCTGTTCCTAAATAAGGACTGCAGAGCTACAGAAGCAATAAATGTGAGCCGCTTTTGCCAGAAGGAAATGAACTGTGAAGGTTCTATAGGGAGCGGAGATATTGGCGGCAACAAGGAACACACAGAAGGGGATTATATCCAATTGCTAGTGCCTCAGAGGACTGAACAACGTTAAGAACTGGAGCTATGAAGCTGAAAGCCAAGAGCAGGAATCCTGGGCATATGGTGTCTCTTTTAAGTATGCTAATTATTCATGTTTGTTTCTGAGGTGATGGAAGGAGACAGCACAAAACACAGCTTAGAGCCTAACAAAGGTTCGAGGGTGTGTTGTTTGCACAGGGTTGCCCCCCTCTAACAAAGGTAAAACTTTTTTTTTTGTAGTCTTTGTAATAAGCAAACAACTGGAGGCTTTCACCTCCCCCTAGGAAAAAAAAACCCACACACATTTATTTTGTGGTGTGCACCATATGTTCCTTAAAAATAATGTTGGGTTTTTTTGAAAAAAAATCACTTGGAAGAGTCATGAGACAAGGACATTTGCCACCAGCTGGAATTGCCGTAGCTGTATAAAGAGCCCTCTAACTATTTTGTTTTTGACATCATGGAATTCACTGCTGACACATTTCATAAAGTTTGCATTTCTAGAGCTTCCAGCAGATAGAAGTATATTTGTTAGCTGAAAGGGCTTGATGTGCAGGCGCTTTGGTCAACTCCTGGCTGAGAAGAGTTGGAAGAAGTGATGCCTAAGTGGTGGCAGTTTTCTTGAAAATTTTAAATTGCTATTTTTTTCTGGAAACTTGTCCTATGCTAATTAGAGTTATTTATATCTGAAAATGGAATGTTTTCCACAGAAATTTTTCTACCCCATCTTTCCTCCGAATCACAGCAGAGCAGGAAAAAAAAAATACTTCGCTATCACTCCTCTATTTCTGAACCAAATTGCATTTCAAAAATCTCTGCATACTTAGTTTGGCTGCAAGCAAATATTCTCTTGACCATTCTGGACATCCAGTCTCCATAACTAGGAAACTTTCCTAATAATAATAATAATAATAATAATAATAATAATAATAATATAATTTCCTGGCTGGGGCTGATGGGAGTTGTAGTCTTAATTCTCAAAGATAACATTTACAGCCACTTTGACAGCTCTGAATACTTACACACACCTGTGTCTAGGCAGGTATTCCCAGGTATTCAACTATGGAGCAGTTGCAGCAACAGGGGACCACTTCCCCTCCACCAGTTCATGTACCTTCCCCCAACGGGCTGCATGCACTCGGCCTGAGACATTGCCCTTGTGGAAACTGCCTCTGCTCCACCCTCTTCTATTCTCTCCTGGTTCTGGGAGATAGTGGTTCAGGAGAGGGTGAGGAAGCACTCGGCCCTTCATTTGCCTGGTGTGCCTCTTCCACCAGCTCTGAAGCTTCCCATACTTCTGATTCTTGCCTCCTGGCTGGTACAGGTCCCCACAAACCACTGCCCCCCTCTCCTGAGTCAGACTCCAGTCCCCTTCCCCCCCTCATTGTACCCTCTTCAACATCTTGCCAGTCCCCGACATGTCCTTTGTCAGTGCTGCAATTTTTAGGGCCCCGGGGAAATTAGACTGGCCTTGACTAGAGCCAGGGCCTTTTCAGCCATGGCCCCGGCCTGGTGGAACGCTCTCCCACAAGAGACCAGGGCCCTGAGGGATTTGACATCTTTCCACAGGGCCTGCAAGACGGAGCTGTTCCGCCAGGCCTTTGGGCAGGATGCAGTTTGACTTACTTTCCTTTGTATAAAACAAGCCCGAAGGAGGCCCCCAACCTGTTCACAGGTCCTTGTATGATCAGTGGAAAGAGTTGATTCTGGCAAGAATTAACCACTCTCAATTCCAACCTGATAATTGCCACCTGCCCAGATTTGAACTTGTCTGAATTAATTTTAAGATGTATTTTAATTAATTGAAGTCTGTTTTTATGCATATTGTGTTGTTTTTATGCATATTGTGTTGTGTTTATGATGTTAGCCGCTCAGAGCTCGACCTCGGCCGGGAAGGTAAAGGTAAAGGGACCCCTGACCATTAGGTCCAGTCGTGACCGACTCTGGGGTTGCGCGCTCATCTCGCATTATTGGCCAAGGGAGCCGGCGTATAGCTTCCAGGTCATGTGGCCAGCATGACAAAGCCGCTTCTGGCAAACCAGAGCAGCACATGGAAACGCCGTTTACCTTCCCGCTGTAGCGGTTCCTATTTATCTACTTGCATTTTGACGTGCTTTCGAACTGCTAGGTTGGCAGGAGCTGGGAAGGTCGGCCGGGAAGGGCGGGATACAAATACAATGTTGTTGCTGTTGCTGTTGTTTTGTTATTATTATTATAAAGTAAAAACAACCGTAACTGTAAAATTAACTTATTTTGTAAAAGGAAATATACAACAGGGAAAGGTAATTGTTAAAACTTGGACTGCACAGCTGATTGATGCTGTTTGTTCCAATGTACAGGCTCAATGTGTTCTGTGAGGGAGATCCACGCAGAGAAATTTCTCGTGCCAGTAAGTCTCCAAAGTGAAAACAGGTATGTAAAGAAAATTTGTGGAGATTCAGTAAAGGAACAGGGAGCAGTTGGAAGATCAAAGGAACTGGAACGTAAACAAATCCCAAGCTACACACACTGAATCTATGAAAAATGCCCTGCTGCCGTCTTTGCTGAAGAGATAAAGTTAGTGTGGAATCCATGCAGAATCCATGCTGGATGATTGAAGACAAGCCAGTCTTGGGCGATTAAGAACACATCTGCACTTGTTGTTTTGTCAGAGTCAATTTGCCATGGTTTTGATGAATTGAAAGCACATCTGGTATCTGGAGATTAGGCAGCATGCCTTTTGCACAGACCGTTAGTTTTTCGGACTTCTGCATTGTCTCTGCGAGATGGTTTTGCAGATTTCCAGCAAGATAGACCAAGTGAAGATTCAAAGAAGGCTGACTGTTTATTCCCTCCTCTTCTGACTCAGTGATGCTCCTGAACTTGAAAAGGAACTTGAAAATACATAATTTGCTTTCATAGAGAATCCTGTTGGCATTTGTCTTAGAGTATATCATTCATCACTATTCTGGCTCGCTATAATCTGCCAGACTTCTAGATAATAAATTTTAGTTGCATTTAAGTATTATTTATTTGTAGTATTTTTTTTTCCCACCTTTCACCACAAGATTCCAGGGCAGGTTACAGAAATAAAATATAAAAGTATAAAAACAAGCAAAACTATTTCAATTATGAAACACACAAAACCATTCCAAATGGAACAGACAGCATACATTCAGCAAAAGTGATGGATTTTGCAAAGCAATAGGTGCCATTGCCCCAGGCCTCATGCTTTGAGGGGTTATATCAGCATTGGCAAACTTGCACTTTTAACTAAGAACAGAAAGCAAGGGGGCCCTTTCAGCATCTTTAAAAGGTCTCATGAAAGGTAAAGGTAAAGGGACCTCTGACAGTTAAGTCCAGTCGCAGACGACTCTGGCGTTGCGGCGCTCATCTCGCTTTACTGGCTGAGGGAGCCGGCATTTGTTCACAGACAGCTTCCGGGTCATGTGGCCAGCATGACTAAGCAGCTTCTGGCGAACCAGAATAGCGCACGGAAACACCGTTTACCTTCCTGCCGGACTGGTACCTATTTATCTACTTGCACTTTGACGTGCTTTCGAACTGCTAGGTTGGCAGGAGCAGGGACCTAGCAACGGGAGCTCATCCCGTCACGGGGATTCGAACCGCTGACCTGAGTGGCAAGCCCTAGGCTCTGTGGTTTAGACCACAGCGCCACCCATGTCCCTATAAAAGGTCTCACACTGGCCTTTTAATAATAAATCCTGACCATATCAGGATCTCCTTCACAGTGATTATGTAGCTTCCTGCAAACACTTTATCACAAAATAATTTGCCCTAAAATTCAGGAAAAATTGTGCTGTTGAAATGCAGCTTGGCAAAAAGTTCATTTATCTGCACTAAATTAAATGCAGAATGTCAGAGGGAACACTGGAGCGATAAAAGATTCCCTTGCCCTCAAAAGCAAGCTTATTTTCAGGTTTAACAGTTCTCTGGAACTTCTTAATTTAAAGCTGATATGATTGATACTAGAAGCTAAGGATTTACACAATAAAATATCACATATACTATTGCAGCTCCTTTATCTTATCCTCATTGAAATGTATTGTGGAAACAAATCCCCTTCACCATGCATAAGCCCCAGTCAGAAATAAAAAGTGCAGTCAGGTATGAATATTAATAAATATTTACTGGTAGCCAGGTCATAAGAGTGCTAAGTACAGGAAATAGCAACCAGATTTATTGCGGTTATGGTGGGGTGTCTGGTAGCGTATAGCCATGCTGGCAGTGAGGTGGGGGCTGTGTGGATGCGCCAGCAAATGGATCAGATTGCCTGGCAACACTCCTCTTGGTGAACCCATGTGGTGCTAACTTTGCTGTTGCCTTGCCCTGTCCCAGGCCCATCCAAGTATTGGTGGCACCAGTGTCAGGGGGACAGCTCCAGCAAAACACACAGCGTATGATTCATGCCCCACTGTTCTAGCACAAGTACACCAACAGAGTGTGCGCGCGCCAATGTTCAGTTTCTACCCCTGTGCCCCACAGGACCAGCCCAAGGCATTTTGCAGCCTGAGGCAAAGATGGTAGTTCCTTCTACAGTCCATGTAGAAAAGCCCCTAAGGGGGTCCCTGCACCAGGACAATCTAGATGGATTTTATTTATATCTATAAGATTTTGCAGACTTTGGCTGTGAACTGGGGCCCTCCCCCCCCCCAAATTCAAGTTGCACCCTACTGCTTCAAATTGGGCCCCACTGGCTAGCCCTGAGTCTCATAGTTGCTGGGCGTGAGTTGCCCTGTCCTTGCATAGAGCCTTGCATTTACAATTTGGGGAGAGGGGAGACTGCGGCACTGGGAAGCGGGCAGGCTGGCAAGGTCCTCCTATCCTACCCCATTTTAAATTCTCATTCCTGTAATTTTGTCTATGGCACTGTGAACATTACAACTGTGTTGTAATTGGACAGTAAATAACTTGCCTTGAAATATCACTTCCATTTAAAGGCATTCATAGGTTACTAAAGAGGGTCTTACAAGGGTGTGGTGTGTGTGTGTGTGTGTGTGTGTGTGTGTGTGTGTGTGTGTGAGAGAGAGAGAGAGAGAGAGAGAGAGAGAGAGAGAGAGAGATGGTGTTATTGTTGAAACGTTAAGGATCCTACCAGGAATCATACTCAGAATAAAAGACAAAGAATGGTTTGTACAGTAGTTGAACTCGGTGACCTGACCTGAATCCCCAAGTCCCTTTGCTCATGGTACTTTGACATACTGTGTATTTTTCAACCCTCTTGTTCCTTCATAGTCGTGAGAGAATCATTTGATTCCCAGAGTAACAGTTTATTTGCAGATCTTTCCAGTTTATGTGTTCCATTAATAATTTAAATGTGCAGATTCCATGAATCACGGCTTCTCCTAACATCTTGGCTGGTATTCAACGTATGCTATAACTTTGAGGGCACTGTAGGGCAAACTTTAAAGATAAAATTGATTGTCATTTTGTGTCAAGAAGCATTGAAACAAAACAATAATCCAATGTTCAGAGATGCAATAAACATGTCTTTCCAGAGCTCATATGTTTGGTGCTAGCTGTAAAATTAAATAATTGCCTTCCCTGAAAGTTCAGTCCAAAGAAACGGCCCTAGGAACATTGAAAACATGAACATTATCCTATGCTTTTCTCCTCTAAGCATTTTGTTCATCACCTACCTTGGGGAAAAGCTATAACTCAATGGGAGAACATCTCCTTAGGATGCAGACAGATTCCCCCCACCTTGGGAGGAAGGATTAACAATTTGTTCTCCCATTCCACCTTTTGAACCCTACCAGTAAGGAGGCCTAAGCTGGATGCTCCAAGCTTAGACTGCATGGCTTAAGCGAGCCATCTTTATGTTTCTATACAAATAATTTAGAAACATTTACCATTTTGGAACCTAAGTTATACTGCCTGTTTTTTTCTTGCTGCTATGTGGAAAAAGCACATGAATCTGTCCTTTGAAGAGCTTGTAAGTAAACCATTTTAAAGTTAGCAAATACATTATTTTTCTATGCTAAGGGAAGTGTGGAACTTTGGAAGAAACTTAGAAGGGGGTATGAAGGGGGTATTTTAAAGGTCAAACAGCCTATACAGTCATACCTAGGTTTAAGTACGCTTCGGTTTGAGTACTTTCAGTTTACTCCGCGGACCCGTCTGGAACGGATTTATCCACTTTCCATTACTTTCAATGGGAAAGTACGTTTCAGGTTAAGTACACTTCAGGTTAAGTACGGACTTCCAGAACCAATTGCACTCATACTTCAGGTTAAGTACACTTCAGGTTGAGTACTCCACGGACCTGTCTGGAACGGATTAATCCACTTTCCATTACTTCCAATGAGAAAATTCACTTCAGGTTAAGTACGCTTCAGTTTAAGTACTCCGTGGACCGTCTGGAACGGATTAATCCACTTTCCATTACTTTCAATGGGAAAGTTCGCTTCAGGTTAAGTACGCTTCAGGTTAAGTACAGACTTCCGGAACCAATTGTGTACTTAAACCGAGGTACCACTGTAGTTCCATGCTCTGCTTTGCTGCATATTTTGTATGGTAATTTTAAATCTCTGCTGGGGTTCCCTTGCCAAAGAACACTTGCTCCAAACCTGAATCTAAGAATCCAGGATTATCCCTTTTATTTTAACCACATACAGTGGTACCTCGCTAGACGAATGCCCTGCTAGACGAATTTTTCGCTAGACGAATGGGTTTTGTGATCAGAGGTTGCCTCATAAGATGAATTCGTTTTGTGAAAAATTTGTCTAGCGAATCTCAGTTTCCTATAGGAATGCATTGAAATTCAATTAATGTGTTCCTATGGGCAAAATTTTTTAAACAAAATTTCAATGCATTCCTATGGGATTCGCAAGACGAATTTTTTGCAAAACGAATTGACTCACAGAACGAATTAAATTCGTATTGCGAGGCACCACTGTATCTTTTTTTCCTTTTACCAGATTAAACCTACAGATAGGTTAGAAAAAAGAGAATGAGGCAAAGAAGGAGGGAGAGAAGGCAGCTGTATCAGGGCAATGGCATGGTGAAAGGGTGTTGCCGTGTTGCCCCAAAGAAAATCACACCCACCCTGAAGCTGTTTTTTGCCCTGACATGAAAAAAACCCCACATCAATAGTCTTGTGTCCCATTGAAAACAACAGATTGGGCCTTAGTCGTGTCTAGCTGACATGGATTTCTAAAGTAGTTGGGCCCTTGCTAGATTTTCTGGATTGAAGTCATTTATTTCAGCTGGTTTAAAACCCTGCCCAGGTCTATGAGGGCATAGGGCTTGAAGGGGAAGCAGCAGCAAGTCCAGCAAATATTGTAGGGGTCCTTGGGCAGCTCCAAGAGGCAGGCAGACAAAAGATACAAGTGAAACCTTATATAGGCAGACCAGGCCTGAAGTGTGCAAGGAGCTGGCTGGCTGGCTAGGACCCTCACCTTAGATATCACATTTCCCTTTTTCTCTGTGTTCATATTGACTGAGGACTAGATTATTTTCCATATGACCACCCATTCCAGTTTTCCTTTAATCGTTCTTTTCAACTAAAAAATGTGTAATGGCTTTTTCAAGGAATAGCCTATATACACACATCTTTGCTGGGACCCCACCCACCCCCGTTGAGCAAAACATAAATGAATAGTCTTATTGTGTCTGATGTTATCTGTGTTACATATTGAAGAACTGGAAAGGATGACTGGAGAAAAATTCAGGATAACTGGTTGGGGAAAATGAATCGGCCAGTGGTTGGCCTGCCTTGTGCTTGCTGTCATAGCATATTATAGAAAATAGCATATTTAGGATGTAATCCTGCATAGGGTTGCCAGACTCAATAGAGGACAGGACTTCTGTGCCTTTAATTGTCTTGCTCTCTTTTGAGTCTGGAAACCTTAAAGAGAAACCAGCAGAACCTTTGCTTGGAAATTAAACAAAGGATCTGCTGGTTTCTCTTTAAGGTTTCCAGACTCAAAAGAGAGCAGGGCAATTAAAGGCACAGAAGTCCTGTCCTCTATTGAGTCTGGCAACCCTAATCCTGCACCGTAGTCCCCCAAACTCCCACCCCACCCCAAACAAAGCACTTAAAAGGGTTTTGATGAACCGCTTAATTATGTTTCTGCCAGTTGTAGCAATGATGTCCTAGATGCTATATGATTTTTTAAGTGCATTTTTACAGACACACCACAGAGCACCCGAATGAAGCTCGCAAACTGATTTGGGAACTCCTGCTATACAGCCCCACTGAATGAATGGAATTTACTTAAATCTAAGCAGACATAACTAAGATTAGAATGTTAATAAAAAATAATAATAAAATTTATTTATTGATGGATTCCGTTCCACCAGTGGGAGAGATGGAAAGCACAGCTTATTCTATCCAGAAGAAGCTCCACCAGGCCTCCTCTCCCTACAACTGTGACCTGGGAGCAGCCATTTTGTCACACTGTGTCAGTGGGAGAAATAGAAAGCAGTGTTCATCCTATCTTATTTTTGCTAAAACCCCGGCTCTATCAGGCACCTCTTACTCCTGAATCACACTAGCTGGTCATTATAAGAACAACTGTTTAACAATTGGAGCCTGAGTTTGATACCACCCCCCTTTCCTCTCTGTCCCATTTCCATTGTGTCATGTTTTTTTTAAATTGTGGGCAGGCTGTTCTGGGAGCCTTTTTAGCTGAAGCTAAATGCTTTAAATAAATAATACTTCAACAAGTTTAACACAGGGGAAGCAAAGAGGAAGTATTGTTATGTATTGAAGTTCTCACCCTGGCCAGCAAGGGTATAGTGTATATAGTTTTCACTCAGGTCCACATCAGTTAATTTAGGCGGGAAAGCCTGGGCTGCTGTTGTTTACAATGTTGTCAGCCGGCTGCCTATAAAAGCAGGCAGGCCGGCTGAGCTGTTCAGTTAGTTCTGTTCCAGCTTACTACCGTAATAAAGAGCTGGTTGGAGAAATTGCCATGTCTACCCACAACTTAACAAGTATAAACTACAGGCCAGCTGAAGTTTAAAAGTTCTGCAAGTACTGTAGAATAAACCCTAGCTTTATTGAGGACAGACTGGTGGATTCATATGGCTGTTCCCTCATTTGAGGTACTGTATTTTATTCCCAATTCCTTCAGATAGTTGCATGAAAGTAAACCATGAAATGCTGTTCTGTGTTCAGAAGGCAAGCGGAGTTGGCCAGGGGTTAATGCAGAGGAGCTGTAACACTAGTGGCATATATTTACACATCTGGCTGAGTTTCCTTTCATTTCTGAAACAAATTCAGGGAACAGTTGCAGGCGTAACAAGCTAAACAATCCCTCACACTAGGAACGTATGTCTTGCACTCGCAGCTGCCAAGCTTTTAGTCATGAAAAATGAAAGGAAATAAAAATATCAGTTGCAATGGAGTTTCAAGCAATATCTGTGTGATGGCCATATCATGAGAAGGGGTCATCAGTTTAAAAATTAGTCCCCCTAACATAAGAGCTCAATATAACACAATGCATGTTCTTTTCTTCAGACTGCTACAGGCCCATAAAAGTACATGAAGAAGCATGGAAGGTCTACAACATTCCTTGTGATAATAATTCAGTATGGCAGGCTTGGAATAAAGGTAAAAACAAAATCAGCCAAGTATTCCCTTACATAATGTTGCTTTGACTGGAACTATATAATAAATCTGTACACAATTTAAAAATATTATCATAATCTTAGCTTTACTCCCTCTTTTATTTGAGTTTTTGTAGATTCCTGAGGCGAAACACTTGTGCCCCCCCCCCCAATTTTACACAGGGCTATGGCCAGCTACATGGAGAGAATATAGCAGCATAATCTTGAATTCCCCATAAACATTCCACTGTTTTACTGGCATGAATAGCCTTGATGTGTTTAGTGTTATACTGATGGATTGAACCGCAACATCAGGTAATTGAAACCATTCCCAGCCTATCTGGAAAACTAAATGGCCATGCTTTCTTCAGCTGAGCTGAACTATGATTCTGTGGCAGTGAATGAGCATAGCAAACCCCATGTACGGTAACTTTATGATACTTTAGCAAAAGCACTTTTTACAAACTATAGAATCTACAGCATGTGATTATGCCATCTCAAAAAAACAAATTCCAAATCAAAGGAATCCCCAGCAGGAATAGTTTCCAGAGGGGAAGCTGTGTTAAGATTATTGGGGTAAAAGCAACAAAGCGACTTTGTGGGTTTTTAGTGTTTATAATAGAATTTTTATACAGAATAACATATAATAGTAAAAATCAATGGTGGGTTACCAGATAAAAAGCTGAGTTTGGTCAAATCATAGACAGAGTCAGAAATATGGACTTCAGGTTCAATAACCACTCAAGACTAACTACTTTAAAGACTAACAAATTTATTATGCCGTATGCTTCTGTGGGCTGCAGCAGTCCATGTCATCAGATGTAGGAAGTGTTGTCCTGAGTTGCAGATACATGTTTGGGGGTGGGATTGTAAACAATGAGGTCAGAAGGAAATGAATACAGAAAGTATAGACAATGAAAATTACAGTATGTTATTAACAGTGGCCACTGAGGAGGGGGGGGGAGTTGTTGATCACATAGACATCCTGCCATTTGTAATCCAATCCACGCATGTAGTGTGATATTCTTTTTTAAATCTATCATTCTGATTCATTGTAGTTTGCTTGATAGTTTTTGCAGGGCAAAGTAAAGCAAGCTTTGATCTTGAATCTAGTGCATAGCTGCCAAGTTTTCCCTTTTCTCACGAGGAAGCCTATTCAGCATAAGGGAAAATCCCTTAAAAAAAGGGATAACTTGGTAGCTATGATCTAGTGATTCTGTCCAGAAAACCTTATCAGTTGGGAAATCTGAGTGTTTAGAAGTTAGTTAATCAAGGAAGAATGGGTCCTGTCCCTTAAAGCTACAAATGGCCAGTTCTTCTGGGTCTATGTTCTTCCACGGAAATTGTACGTTCTCCTAATCTTCTTGCAATGCAGATGATATAAGGGGCAGGTCTTCTCAATTTGCATTGGAAGGTGCTCCACATGGCAGTCACACAGCACGTATGTGGTATGTTGGTGCTGGCTGCATTAAATACACATGTATGCCCCCCCAAAAAACCCCACACATGCCCTTCTACTCTAGCACATTTTGAGAGAGAATTCAGAAGAAAGTTATATTTTATGTTGTCTAAGTAGAAATGTGGAACTGATACTCAGTAATCACTCTGGAATTTATAGGAATTATTGTTAAGGCTTTGAAACAGGAAAAAAAAGTTTATGAAGAACGTATTTTGCTATATCATTTAATTAAAAGATCATAGCTAGCAATAATGCAGTCTATTAAAAAACCTAGTATTATCATAATTACACTTTTTGTATGCATGTCCACATTAACAAATCTATCAAAATACTATTTTAAATGACAAGAGGCAAAATTTCACATATTTATCTGGCTAAATCTAGATTCCAGGTTTAAAATCAGATGATGATGCAGGGGGGAAATCAGTTTTTCCTTCTCATTTCATCCAGAAGGTGGCATCATATCATGCCTTTTCTTCCATCGAAAATGAAGAGGATATATAACAAAGTATAGAATCTCTCATGCTGAAATTAATACCAATACAGTAGTTCCATATGAATAATAGTTGATTTTAAAATATATTTCTTAATATATATAATCTTTGAAAGTCTGTGATAGCAGTTACATGGTTACAAATATTAGTCCTTATCTCCTGTGGTCAAAATAATGACGGTAACTTTAGCTGCATTTGGACCTAATCACCATAATTAGGATGCACAATCTGCAAATTCCTCCTTTGCTCCTTCCTTCCTACTGAGTGGCGAAACTAGTGACTGTCTAAGTACAGTGGTACCTTGGTTTGCAACCGTTTTGGATTACAACCATGTCAAACCCTGAAGTGTGTTTCCCTTTCTTGGATTACAACCCATTTTTTTATTATTACAACCCCCCCCTTTTTTTGAGGCCTTGGGTTACAATCTGTTTTGGTTTACAACCGGACCTCCGGAATGGATTATGGTTGTAAACCAAGGTATCACTGTATTAAAACTGAAGCAGCACTCATGGTTTGTTTCTCTCAAACAAACCATGTTTAGGAATCAAAGTATTGCTCCTCCCCTTTTCCCAGCAGAAAAATAAACCATGTTCAGATGTAACACAAGCCAGCCAGCCACTTCATGGTTTGTTTCCTGGCTGGGAGGAAGGGAAGAACAAATCGGGAGTGCTTGGGTTGTGTGCACTAGCACAGAGGTTGTGCAATAACCATTGATAACAGCCAGTGTTTTGTCTGAATGTGCCCAGTGTCTGTCATAAACACATTGCTTTATGCTCATTATTAAATCTGTTGAGTGGATTTTTATTGAACTGCATTCTAAGGCTACACGTTGCTTAATAAGCCACATTCATAGATTTCTCATTCTCTGAACATGGCATGCAAAAGCCAGCTTGAGCTACAAACAGTGCCGTGTTAAAATTATGTAAGTTAAAATTTATTGATATGACGATTAGAATATTATTTATTTGTTTGTTTGTTTTGTATGCTCCGTAGATCTTAGGGCGGTTCACAAATACAAGATAAAAAACACAAAATTTGTAATGAAAACGAGAACGAAAGCAAACAAATAATCCCTGCTTCCCCCAACAACACATTTAAATGATTCTAAACAATGTTTTTATTGCAGTACAGTCAAACCTCGGTTTGCGACCGCCTCCGTTTGCGACTGCTTTGGTTTCCGACCACCGTGGACCTGGAAGTGTTTACATCCGGGTTCCGCGGCACTCGGATGCGCAGAAGCGACCTGCGCAGCGTGCACAAGCGATCTGCGCAGCGTGCGTGTGCGCAGAAGTGCTCTATCGACGCTTCGTGCATGTGCAGAAGTGTGCATTGGGGAGCGACCGATTCGTGGAGCGACCAGCTCCGCGAAATGGATTGCGGTCGCAAACCGAGGTATGACTGTAGTATTGCAAATATCCCTTAGTGTATATCTATAGGGCAGCTTCCTACACTATGCTAGAATCGCTAGTAGTTAAAAGAGAAATGGGTCTCCCTGCCTGGATAGGACAATAATATTTGTAAATAAATAAATAAATAAATAATCTACATCTCACTGTGACTGGGGCGGTTTGATGCAACACATGGATGCACCAACAGCACCACAAGTTTGGTCCTCAGAGATCATTACACTTCCATTTAGAGCAGACAAAATAAAGTACTTCTTCACACTGCATATAATTAAGCTATGGAGTTTTCTCCCACTAGATGTGTAGTGTTGGCCAAAAGAGGATGAGGCAAATTGAGGGAGAACAAGGCTATCAGTGGCTACCCACCATGATGGCTAAGTTCTACCTCTGTTGTCAGAGGCAATATGCCTCTGAATACCAGTTGTTAGGGAATCACAAGTGGGAAGAATGCTGTAGGCATCTAGTTTGCCATTATGAGAAAAGGATGTTGGATTAGATGGGTCTTTGACCTGATCCTGCAAGGCTCTATTTATGTCTTTAGATGGATATTTTTACTAGATGGTATCAAATGTGGACATACACAAAAGTTGATTAAGAAAATTACTTCTTGTCTCTCTGTGGGCATGCTTGATTTTGAACAGCTCACACAAACTCCATATTGTCAATTACGATGCAGTGGTTTGCACAAATGAGAAAATTAAGAATGGGACTTATCTCTAGCCCACCATAGTTTGGAGGATAAATAATTTGAAATCTGGCTTCCGTCCTGTTTCCTGTGATGTGGGCCTCCATATCCATACGTTCATTCTAATTACAAGCTGCATAAAAGGTCAGTGAACTACATGAAAACACTATTGAACCATTTCCCACCACACCATCAGTTTTTTCTGAAGATTGTTTCCATGACTGGTAGTATATGGAGACAAGCTGGTTACCAGAAGTGCCAGGCTGTAAATTTATTGACTGGGTATTTTGCTTCACTGAGCACAGAGGACATCTGTGCAATCTTAATTTTTTTTCCTAAGGTGTCCTCACAAGAAAGCTTCTCACACAAAGGAAAGCCAATCTGCAAACGGTTCCTTGAAACCTGGCCTTTCCTGTCCTGTTACTGAGTGAAATCGATAGGCAGCTGTGGATTTGTTGACCTGGACACAATAGTGGAACAGTAATAAGAAATAAAAAAAAATGAATCCCCCCCCGGTAATAGATCCTCCCCCCCACTTCAGATGCAGCAAGTAGAAAACTATAAAGATTGGAGGACCCTACAGTCTTCTGTATAATGCTAGAGAATGTCATGTTGAGAAAGGGCATGTGTTCCCCACATCACCACTCCTTAATCGCCTCATATTTTCACATACACACACAGACAAATCATATTAATCAAATCTGCTTTCAGCTGTATGAAAAGGGCAGCTTGAATGGATCACAGCTTAGGAGGATCACAGCTTAGGAAGAAATTCAATACGGGAGAGAACCTTGGCTACATATAAGCCTAAAACTTTGGGGGGGGGGAATCCCTTATATTGCTTATGATCTTCAATAGCTATATCAATTATGTATCAAAGAGCTGCCAGTGTCTTCTGTGTGGGTTTTAGATAGCCAATGAGGGCACCATAGGAATCGATGATTAGTTAAAGACACTGCTTCTTCTAATTTGATTTTGTGCAACTGACTATAGAAAATAATAATACAAATAAAGAAATTGTGTCATGGATGCTAACAAGTCCCATAAAAGCCCCTTTGACTACTCTGTGTAGTCAAAGGGATGGGATGTTGTATTTCTCTGCCACTGCCATGTACCCACTGTTTAATATTGCAGCCTTTACTGTACCTTGGTAAAGAGAATAATAAGTAGAAAGCTGTGAAAATTCACTGAAAGTTGTATTCTTAACTCAGCTTTTCTCATCTTTCACAGCAGTAAGAAGTATGCTTTCCTATAACAATGCAGTCACCAGAAATTGATGCATAAAACACTCCTAAGAAATGATAGCTCACCTTTGAAATTCAACACACCCAGACATTCTTACCTTCCTGTCCATAGAACATAATACCTTTTATTCCTAGGCCCTTTGTGTTGATAGCTTATTGATGACACCAAGCATTAGAATGTTTATGAACGTTCCAAAACATCACAGCAGCTCAGTGGCAGAGGTGGAGCTCATTTCAGCAAATTAAAGCCACTGGCATACAGAGGACCATTATGCGTGCCAGAGTGCACTGAAACACTGTTTACTTCCCTGCTGCAGCGGTACCTTTTTATCTACTTTCATTGGTATGCTTTCAAATTGCTAGGTTGGTAGAAGCTGGGACACACCGTTGTGCGGATTTGAACCGCCGACCTTCACTCGGGAAGCCCAAGAGGCTCAGTGGTTTATACGACTTCTACCTGCAAGATTTGTTTCAGAGGACGGGATTGGGAGACTATACCATAGCATCTTGGCTGCTTCTGTTGGCTGGAGATCTGAGTTGCAATAGTTGGAGAAGTGTGAATTTTGAACGATAGTTGTGTGTCAGTTGGCTTCTTGTTTCAGAACATGCAAATTAGGTAGGTTCGCCTTTAAATGTGAACCAAATCAAATTTATTTCCCATTCCTACTTCATGCATAGGACTGTCCAAAAAAAGCCATAAAATCCCACAGGTACTTGTCAGGTCTCTGGAGACATTCCTTTGGGGTTCAATGTAAGCATGAAATTGCAAGGTGTTGCAGCTGTTGTTCAGATCTACGGTATATGGAATGCTGGTGAAAACTGTCAATGATCTCTGCTGTGCCAAGCCAGGAGAAGTGTGTTGTACTTGTGCAATAGAAGTGATCTGTTCAGTGCGGGATCACACGCCAGGATTCTTTGTGTAACCGCTTTATATCTGGTCCACTTGACAAGATGTAGTCAGTGTATAAATATGTGTAAAAAGCACTCATATTTGAAGATGCCTCTACCAAATATTGTCTTTGTCCATAGAGTTTTCTTGGCAGGGATACTGGAGTGGCTTGCCAATTCCTTCTCCAGGTGGATCACGTTTGGTCAAAACATAACTTCTCTAAGTTATTTAAGCCCCTTCGCCACGACAAGGCAGTGATCCATGAAGGGACTAGATGAATCCCAAGCCGGAATTAAGATTGCCGGAAGAAATATCAACAACCTCAGATATGCAGATGACACAACCTTGATGGCAGAAAGTGAGGAGGAATTAAAGAACCTTTTAATGAGGGTGAAAGAGGAGAGCGCAAAATATGGTCTGAAGCTCAACGTAAAAAAAAACCAAGATCATGGCCACTGGTCCCATCACCTCCTGGCAAATAGAAGGGGAAGAAATGGAGGCAGTGAGAGATTTTACTTTCTTGGGCTCCTTGATCACTGCAGATGGTGACAGCAGTCACAAAATTAAAAGACGCCTGCTTCTTGGGAGAAAAGCAATGACAAACCTAGACAGCATCTTAAAAAGCAGAGACATCACCTTGCCTACAAAGGTCCGTATAGTTAAAGCTATGGTTTTCCCAGTAGTGATGTATGGAAGTGAGAGCTGGACCATAAAGAAGGCTGATCGACGAAGAATTGATGCTTTTGAATTATGGTGCTGGAGGAGACTCTTGGAAGGACAGATCGTGAAGCTGAGGCTCCAATACTTTGGCCACCTCATGAGAAGAGAAGAATCCTTGGAAAAGACCTTGATGTTGGGAAAGATGGAGGGCACTAGGAGAAGGGGACGACAGAGGACGAGATGGTTGGACAGTGTTCTCGAAGCTACGAACATGAGTTTGACCAAACTGCGGGAGGCAGTGGAAGACAGGAGTGCCTGGCGTGCTATGGTCCATGGGGGTCACGGAGAGTCGGACACGACTAAACGACTAAACAACAACAACTACCAAATATTGAGTAGGATATTGAATTGCTTGCACTGGATCAAGGGCTCTGGGCAAGCAGTCTGTCTCCAACCATTCCATTCAGCCCTATAACTCACTTAACTGATCTAACACAGATTGTTTGACAGGTCTTGTTTAAAAGACATTCAAAGGCCAGTCACTCAAAAGAGCAGGCTTCTAAAAATTGCTACCAGAAATACGGGACATTCCTGAAGCCTCTTTGAAACACATCCACTTCTATCCAGTCTGCAAAGGAAATCTGCTAATAGTCAATGCATGGCATTAGGAGCAGAATACAACCACGAAATTGCAGCCTTCAGACTGGAATGAAAGATGGGTTATGTCTGCTCCATTTCCTACTCTCAGATAATTATTGTCTTTATTGCAGCCCTTTACTAAAACGTCTGAAAGGGAAATTATCTGGATGGTTCTTGTGATGTCACTTTAGATTTGATTGTGCTCTTGTTTTATTTGTAAGGGAAGCTGAAGTTGCCACTGGCATCCTCTCTGTTTCCTAAGGGGTTTGGTGCCTGCCATTAAAAATGACAATAACTAAAGAAGTTGGAGCACACACAGAAGACTGGAGCACACACAGAAAATTTGTAGGAGGGCAAGAACTCTGGCCGCAGAGGTAAAATAGTGCTGGATTAATGGTTCAAATGATTCAAATTTTTCAAAAAGTCTCTTTGGATAGATTTATTTCTTGAGGTTTATACACCAGGTGAAGTTTATAAGCCAGGACACAGAAGAAGACTTTGTTATTTGTAATTTGGAAGCTATCTCCAGATCGCTTTCATCGCAAGAACACTGACAAACTTCTGCTACAACAAGAAACTAGATTCATCCATCTTTTCAATACTGTCCCCCCCCCCCAGGTCTAAATAACTATCAGGATTTTACTCCCTTTTTGTCATTTGCTATAGTCCTTACTGTAACCTTAAAATAGAATCTGTACCACTGTCTCTTTAAATCTTTATTAGAACACACCCAATCTCTGCTTTAAATATTACATACTAACTCTCCGTCATTTAACGTGAAACTACCAGTACACGTTGACTCTAAGACTATCCGGTAAGATTGTATTGTACATTCTTGTATATATGCTTGTAAATCTTTAGATTGCTTTTTAATATATTATTTTCATGTTAATTAATGACGGTCCCTGATGAATATATATTCAATTTATTTCAGCTGAAGAAGAATTTTCAAAACGGCCCTGTCCTGGCTTGTAGTTCCTTGAGAGTGCCTTTGTAAAAAATATCATAGTTTTTGGAATGTCTGAATACATTTGGATGTTTCTGGGCTGTGAAGATAGGTGTTATAGGTTATTTGCCCCTGTACAGTGCAATCCTAAGCATAGGATGCAGACATAGGTCCCATCAAAATCAATGGGGCTTACTATCTATGAGTGTGTTTATTATTGATTTATTTCTCATGGGCCATTTTTGTGGGGAAGGTTACCGCTCTATAATTCTGCATTCCTGCTCTATACAAACTCATTAGGATTTTAAAATGTAAAGAAGTGAAGGTAAATGAGACAACAAACTCATTTGCAGGGTTTAGCATGATTGTTTCCAGTTTGTTCTGGGAGATTACTTCCATCCCACTTAAGATACTAAGGTAAGAATTCACCAAATTAATCTCTCGTTCCTTATGATCCAAAAATGTTGCTCCATGTGTCAACTATCTGAGAACCAAAATTGGTTTCCATTTGGAGCAGGGCCTTTTCAGCGGTGGCTCTTAAAGCTGTAAACTGCATTCCCTTCAGAGGTTTGCTTATGTTTATCTTTGTTCTCTTTAAAACATAAAATAGATGCATAAAATGGTTTCTTACTTCTGTACTTTGAGAATTGGAATCAAATGGAAATATGTTTTTGATTTGTTCCCACTTGAGACTGGCCCTGTGCTCTACTTTACAGAGCCCAGTCCTCTATTTGAAGGGCTATCTGTTTGAAGAACACTCTAGTCCCAACTCCAACAGAATGAGTACAGCTCAGGTCACCCAGGTTAGACATCCCCACTATGGTGAGGGGTATGATATTTATATTTAAATTACAACAATTATGTCTAAATTTGCATTTATATAAATTAACACATGCAGATTTTATGTAAATCTGTTTTCTGTTTTTCTTGGTGATGCATTTCTTTCTCTTGGGTTGAGTCATAATTGGCTACCTGATTGGAATTTGTTTCAAATTATTTTGCTCATTCATTTTGAAATTTTTGTTTTAGTATCTGCGAAGAGTCCTGGGGACACTTTTTTCTTCAAAGGTAGCATAAACAAGTATTAAAAAACAGCAAATTAGTAATTTTGAGGGCACAAAGCCTTTATAACCTTGCCTCTGTCCTCAGACACCATGGCTTTCTTCCACTCCTCTTGTTTCTTCATGTCTTTCTATTTAAAATATTTTCTACTGCCCAGGCCACCTACCTTGATTAACTTGGCAGCTTTCTTTCAGATACTTTCTGGCTTCATTAGAGCCAATGCAGAGTTTTTCTGGCTTCCTCACCCCATGAGATGACTGCTAAACCACACAGCATCCGTACTGCATGCTTTTCCTGGGATCAGAAGGTCATAAATAAAACTCACATGCTGCATTGCTTTTAAATGTATTGTGTTTTGAACTGCTGCCCTTCTTCCTTTTTGCCACACTCTGCCAGGATTGTAAAAGGCCTGTGAGCCAATAAAATCCTGATTAGGTTGGATAGTCAGTGTGTTTATTTCACTGTAAACTTTTCAACATCCCTAAAGCAATCACCGCTAGTGCTTTGAGGATCTGCAGAAAACACTGAAAATGCATGAAGGAGGGAACACGCACACACAGAAAAACACACTTTCATTTCAGGGACAAGCTAGACAATACATTATCATATTTGCATACCTTTAAGCTGGTCAAAAACTTATAGCAAAACCAAAGGAAAGAAAAGAAGGACTGTGAGCTGAGAGTGGGGCATAGTTTGAAAATCTGCCCAGCCCTTTAATTCCCCCCAATACATCCAGAATGCTTATAAAAGCCTTTGTCCAGAGTTCTAATTACCTTATGTGAGAATCCTATTAATGTTTTCTGCCTCTAATTCCAACCAAAAGAAGGAGATGCAAATGAGAGTACAGCTTTTCCAAATGTGTGGAGATACACATATGACATAGTGAGAATGGCCGCTTATCTCTCTCCACGGTGATTGGCGGTTGCGACCCACCACAGCGCCTCCTCTCCCTGCAGAGCCATTTAACAAGTGGCCATTGCCGCTCCTCCCTGGTCACTACGGAGGCCTCCGCCAAGCCCACCATTCAAATCAGCCTATCTGTGGTGGTGGTGGGGGGTTGGGGAGTCTCCCCTCAGGCATTGCTGTTTTTCTTTTAACCCCCTTTTTCTTTCCAGCTTAGTGGGCTTTGCTATAGTCTTCGGATGGTTGCTATATTCGGAACCGGGAAGGAATTTTCCTTGTGCTGCAGGTTTTGTCTTCACTGTAGCACTAGTTTTGGCAGGTTAGGCCTTGGGCAGAATCCTTATTCTATCTCTTAACCTCTGAGGGTGAAGTGGTGACTCACCCCCCCCCCTTCCAGCGGTGGCGTTTACAGGGTACCTCGTTAGAGGTGTCTTGAAATCTCTGTCCATAGAGCAAGAAGCAGGTGGCTACAAGGCCATAGAGCAGGGGTCCCCAAACTTAACTGGCTTTGGGCTGTTGCCCGCTGCACCGATTGCGTGGCGGGCCGGAGAGTGGGGGAACGCACACCCATACGCATGTGCACACGCTATCCTCCGGGTTGGACGAGCTCCGAAAATAGCTTGTGCGCATGCACACGGGCCTTCTCCGACCTGGAAGTGCGCTGGAAATGACGCATGCTCGCAAGCTATTTCCTGTGCTCATCCAACCTGTAATTGCCCCAGAAATGACACTTGCGCATGCGCACAAGCTATTTCCAATGCTCCTAGTGACCTGGATGTGGGCAGCCGCGCTGCGTCAGTAAGAGCGGGCGGCAGCAGCAGGTGGCGGGGGTTGGCGGGGGCTGCATAAATAAGCATGCGGCCCGCAGGCCTTAGTTTGGGGAAGCCTACCATAGAGCGCTGAGGGTCAGGCCATCTGTGTAAACCTGTGTTTTGCAATGGCCCCTTCTTCCCCCAAACAGACCCTGGCACGCCTAAGACCCCCCACTAGGAGGCTGAGGGGGATACATGCCCAGTGCCTATGCCAAAGATTTACCTACCTCTGAAATCAATAAAGTTGTGGCCTTTTAATCCCAGACCGTTGTGGTGTCCATTTATTCATATACCCTAGACAGCCAGGCTTTGCAGGGACGGGGACTCCACGGCTGCTCGCACAATGCAAGGCAAAGGCATATGTATTTAAATGAGATCACTTGCATTGGAGACAGCAGACTTCACAACTCCATATCATTCATATATATATATGGGAGAGGATGATTGAAAGAGAGATTTCTCTGTCCAAAAAACCCCACACACCTGGTAAAATAACTATTTTATGGTATGCATTTGACTCTTTCAAAGGAACTTTCTTGAAAGTGGCCATACTGTTAGGATTTCATATAGCAGATATCTCTGCGTATTTTTCTTTTCTTTTCAAAAGCTAAGTTGTGTTTCTATAGGAACACAATCAAGTTGCCAGTTTAAAATTCAGTATGGCATTCAGAGAGTCTGGTCTCTGGTGCTGACCTCCTGTCATTTTCATCTGTAACATGAAGGTGGCACCATGATAAAGGAGCGGCTAAGAGACAAGATAGGGAGATTAAATTGAAGGATCCAGAGAGTTGTAGCAGTGTGCAGCATATAAGCAGGTATGCATAACAGATCTGAAGGATAAAGACATAAGATAACAAATAGTAGGTGATATGGTGCTGAACTGGGGCAGGAGGAGAGAAAGGAGTTTAAACTTAATGCAAATAAAATGGCCGGATTCTTGGGAGGGATTAGGGTGAAATGATGACAGCTGCATGGTTGGATGGTGACTGCGGATTCAATAACCATATCAAACAGTCTCTCCAGATGCTTAGAAAGTTGGGGCAATCTTAATCTCTTTTAGTATTTTAACCTTTGAATCTTTTAAAGTAGGGTTGTAATTTTTTTCTTGATTTTCCTTGTATCTTTTGTCAATTGCTTTGAGGTTGTTGTTTTACAGTTTCTCCAGCCACTCTGGGCAGCTTCCAACAAAGATTAAAATACATTAAAATGTCACACTTTAAAAACTTCCCTAAACAGGGCTGCCTTCAGATGTTTTTCTAAATGTCAGGTAGTTGTTTATCTCTTTGACATTTGATGGGAGGGCATTCCACAGGGCGGGCACCACTACCGAGAAGGCCCTCTGCCTGGTTCCCTGTAGCTTTGCTTCTCTCAGTGAGGGAACCGCCAGAAGGCCCTCGGCGCTGGACCTCAGTGTCCAGGCAGAACGATGGGGTGGAAACGCTCCTTCAGGTATACTGGACCGTTTAGGGCTTTAAAGGTCAGCACCAACACTTTGAATTGTGCTCGGAAACATACTGGGAGCCAATGTAGGTCTTTCAGGACCGGTATTATATGCCAAGCAGTGTATACCATACATTTTATGAAATAAATCAATAAAATTTCTTCGATGAATTGCATTTATTAGGCTAATGCTCTCTGTCTATTCTAGCTTTGCCCAACTTGGTTCCCTTCAGATGTTTTGGACTATAATTCCCATCAACTGCAGTCTTCACAAGCATACTGTTGGAGCCTGATGGAGTTGCATCTAAAATAAAATGGAGGATGGAAGGCTGGTCTAATCAGTCTGCAACCATTCAAGCATAGGCAGCATTTGCAAATCTGCTTGGGATTGTCACTGAAGAAGGGCAAATAATTGCTTCCTTCACTTTGGATAAAAATGCAGTCTTGATTACTACACCTCTTAAAATTTGGATGTGATTGGGAACACATGAACAACCCTTAGCCAAGACCACATAGTGTGTAGTGTGTTATCTGTATTTTGAAAGCTGAATTTTGCAAGAATTCTGGAATTAAAAGTAATCCTCCACAGTGATGTAATCTATTGCCATTTCCTGTTTATATAACTGGTACATCATGATGAGTTAATCAAAATACATGGCTCCTGCTGATTAGCTGTGCAACTAATGAATTGTGCAGTGATAGAACTAGTGAAAAATTGTCATACAGTTTAAAAAGGATTTCCTTTTGAGGCTTGCCTTCATATTTTACAGGATTTTGAGTCCCCCGCCCTTATAATTACATAGAACTGCAGTTTGAACATGATAATATTATTCATTGCAGATACCAAGTATCTTTTCCACCTCTAATTCTGCGTAAACAAAAGTTTTGGCATGTGATTTTGTGGGGCCAGATAAGTTGTTATGGTTTCTAATCTTTGGATGTTCTGAGTGTGTTTTGACTGTCACATCTGGAGAAGAATGAAAAGACTTGGGAATACAAAGTGAGCCTGCTTGGCTTCAAATGATGACCCAGAAGTGTTAAGGAGGCAGCAAACCAGCATGGGTATGGAAGGTAGATACATAGGGGATTTTTTTGTTTATTGGGTTGCAGGCTTAATAAAGGACTTACTTTTGGAATAAGCACCCATAGAGTAGGATACTGAGGAAGCTTCCAGACTATTGCTATAGAGTGGGTGGAATTTACTTGCATATCAGCAAAGTGGATTTGACTTTGGCACATAAAAAAGACATGGACTTTTTGCAGTAAGGAAAGTGATGGGGAAATGCATTGTAAAGGGATAACAAGTGATTGTCACAACGTTGTATAACTTCCCCTAAAACACAAACAAATGCTAAATAAATTGCCAATCTTGTATATCCTCCCTGTAAACAGTGTTGCAGAAAATCAGGACGAATACTCAGTAAACATAATCTTGAAGCAACCTTTGTTTCACTGAGTTAACCTGAGTTATGTCTTAGATTAGTCTACATAAAACATTCCTCGTATAGCAAATCATTTAATGCATGAAGATACAATATAAAGAAAAAAGCTTTTAAAGCAAAAATTGGAGATTAATTGAAAGTTGTCAAGTATTGAAATTGACCCCAAAGTTTGACAATAATATAAAACATCCAAAAGGACAAAGGAAGAATGAAAGAAAAAGTGGAACCACTAGGTAACAATATCAATGAACTTTGCTGAGTCTATGAAATACTAAGTGACTATGTTAAATTTTTTACTATGTTAGATTTGTAGAACATTAACTAGATTATCATTCGACCAGTGTTAAGCATACTTAAGTTCCATTGATTTCTGTGGGAAACTGAAGCACATGCTAACTTCCTCCAAAAGGAATTGAATGGGATTCGGGAATCCTGCCTTTTTTAAAAAAGAAAAAAATGGGGGGTGGGTGGGGTATTTCCGTAAACGAATTATTCTTTATCCTAAAGTTTCAAAGATGAGTGAGATAGTGGTGAAGAAGATAGAATTATTGCTTAAGATATGAGCCTGTAAATAGGCTATTATAAACTGGAGTGTTCTGACATGTTAGAAGCAGCTTGGCATTTCCATACAACTCAAAGAAGGTGATTATTTTAAAACTAGTGTCATTCAGCCCGTTAAGTAAACAGGCGCTAGCCAGGCGGGAACGGAGGGGAAACCCTTGGACCGCGCAGGTGTCGCCTCCGTCGCCGCCTCCACTGGCGGGGATGTGCGTCGAGGGCCCCAGGCCCCCCCTGGGTGGTTTGCTGTGGCGGCGGGCGGTTTGTGTGTGTGTGTGTGTGTGTGTGTGTGTGTGAGAGAGAGAGAGAGAGAGAGAGAGAGAGAGAGAGAGAGAGAGAGAGAAGCGAGCGGGGCTTCTCTGGGATGCGCTGCTTGCGGGAGCTAAGGGGAAAAGAAGCAGCCGTGAGAGGGGAAAGTTGCGGCTGCGCTTCCCTCCAGTCGAGTGGGGAGTTGCGGCCAGAGCTTGAAGGGTGGGAGGGTGAGGGAGGGAAGGAGGCAGGTAGGAGGTCTGACATGGGGCAACTTCCCCTTCCCCTCAGAGTCGGACTCTTCCCCCCCCCAAACCATTGCCAACCTCCCTCACAATTTTGTCTCCTTTCCTCTTCGGACACTACTCCCCCTTCTCATAACTCCACCTTTCTTTACTTTTTCTTGAGGGGGGAATCCCCAATGGTGCCTTCCATTATGTCCTCTCAACACCGTTCAGGGGGGTGGGGGTGGGGAGAGTGTGTGTGTGTGTGTGTGCGTCTGCGTCCAGTCTCTGTGTCCAATCCCTGTGTCCGTGGGGCACATATGTGGTGTAAAATTTGTAAAAGAATCAGTGCATCACAGACAATAAAGGAAAAAGGGAACTGAACAACTGTGGCACATCCAAGAGAACCAATGCCATTTCTAATAGAACAGGGAAGTTTTAGGCCAGTATTTTAGGCCAATCCTATTCATTTTAAGTTTTATTCTATGTTGTTTACTGCTCTTCCTCTAAAAAGCTATGGTCATGCAATGCCATGTGTATGTTTTCCAAAGAGGAAAATTTCCTCTCAGAAATATTCCTAAACTGCTTCTCTCCCACCCCACCCCACCCCACCCCCATTTAAAGGCTAGCCTAACATTAGTTTTGAAATCTGCAAATACTGGATAGAATCCAGGGCAAAGCAGCATTGTATGCAAAGTGTAACAAATACAGCTCCAAAAGAGCCAATTGAAAAATACAGGCAACAAATGGTGAAGATTTTTCCCCCCTTCAATTTTGCATGCTGCTTTGTGATGGTTCCAATACCTAACTTTCCTGAAATGCATAGTACAGCCAGGGCAGTTTCTCCTTCAGTAACATACATAATCTAACAAATTCTGCTACATGGCAAATATCCAATCAGCAATTTTAATATCTACTTTAAAAAACAAAACACATCATGTCCTGAGGTGTTAAAATAATGTTGCTTGTGATTTCAGAAAGCCTTATTTGCTTGACAGTTTCGCTACAGGTGTCTTATAATCATTATATGGTGGGTATGTTTAGATAAAAGCTATGTGGTGCAGAAGTAGGTCCTCTCTGCGAGTGGGCGGACGGCACCAAGTGGGGACCCCGAGATACCGCCGAGCTTCCTGCTCTCGCTGCGGAGCTGCCCCAAAGCTTCCAGCCACCGCCAGCTGAAGTGATCCAGAGCTCCCTGCCACAGCCAGATCGAGCCCAAAGCTTTTGCACGAACACGCACACCCCGCACCGCTTCTTTCTCTTTTTCTCCCCAGCCCACCTCCCCCCACCATCCCTCATCCTCTCCTCCCCAAAGCCGTACAGTTGCAAGGAGACAGAAGAAGCAGGGTGGTGGTGAAGAGGAGAAAGAGGTGGAGGGTGGAGGTAGCTCCAGTTCATAGTCAGTGGAGAGTCCGTGCCAGGACTTCACAATCCCCAGTCAAACACTGGACGAAAGGGAGCTGGCAATACAATTCACTGGGGTTTTCCTTTTTTTCTTTTAAGGGCGATTTCACTCGCGCGGCCCACCCCTCCTTTCCCCCTGTCTCTCTTCCTTTCTCTCCCCATTGCTTTCAGCGCGACCAGCTTTGCTCTTGATCGCCATTCATGGGGCAGCAGCAGCAGCAGCGTCAAGGAGATAAGAAAAGCAGGGGGGTGAAGAGAAGAATATATATGTCCCCGTCCCCCCCAAGCTGCTGCCGCTTCGATACATGATAATATGTTTATATGATTAGCTGAGCCCAGGGGTGGGTAGAAGACAGAGAAAGAGAAAGAGAGGGGGTGGAGATTGGAGGAAGAGGTGAAGGCTGGAGGTAGCTCCAGTTCATAGTCAGTGGAGAGTCCATGCCAGGACTTTGCAATCCCCAGTCAAATACTGGACGAAAGGGAGCTGGCAAAACAATTCACTGCGATTTTACTTTTTTTTTTTAAGGGCGATTTCACTCGCCCCCGCCCCCGCCCTCCTTTCCCCTTGTCTCTCTTCCTTTCTCTCCCCATTGTTTTCAGCGAGACCTTCGAAAAAGGAAAAGTAAACAGCCTCCTCCTCCACCTCCTCGCGCTTTAGCCGGGAGGGCGGTTGGCAGCTGCAGGGGGGGGGGGAGAGCGTGCGCGTGTCTCTGCCTCCAATCCCTGTGTCGCTGGGGCACATGCGCAGTGACCCAGGGACACACGGGACAGCTTGGACGCAGGGACAACTTGCAAATTATTATATAGGATGACAGATACAAATATAGTGTTCTAAGCTTTATAACTACATTACCTATTATAGGATTTTAAAAAGGCAAACTACTAAAAACATACAGAAGCAACAAAACACATGTTAGAAAACCAATGGTATAAAAATGCTGGCTTTTGCAGACTTATGGAATTTCATTTGGGTGGGAAAACATTTTTCCCGGGCCAGGAAATTTCTTTCTCAAATGCAGCATTGGTTTCCTCAAAACTTTCTGTAGAAAGCAGTTGCAGGGTTCTTAAAATATGTTAATTTTTTAAACAACAACAACAACAACAAATTTATTTTTGCACACCCCTACAAAAATCAACACAATATAACTGTTGGCATTGGGTTGGAGCCAGAGAAAGTTACTACAATGGAACATCCTCTATTGGAGGAAAGTATGTCATCTCCTTGGGATGGCTGCTGCTTCCACTGGGAAAAGACCCTCAGATTGGAAAAGCTTCTCTGGATCCAGACTGCTGACATTAACATGAAAGTTACAACTCACAATTAAAATACACTTTTTCCTTGACGCCTGTATAAAAAAAACTAAGTGTCATAAACAAAAGCTAAATGTTCTGTTGTATTTATACCATTGCTTTTTTTCGTCCAAAGGCTCCCAAAAATATTAGTACAATTGAAAATACTATAAAAGTTCAATCAGTACAATCAATCTGTCACAGTGGCCGGAGCAGGCTACTTCAGAGAAACGACGCTACGCAGCTCTGCATTTTATTACTTTATTGGTGCTGCGTATTTACAGTGCTGAAGTCATTGCTATTTACACGGAACGATGGGGTCATTATGTTGCAGAACCTCCGAATGGCTTTTGGCGCGTCTTTCCCCAACACAAAAGCCTTGGAAGACCCATCCTCTTTCCCCTCCTCTTTCTGCGTAATTCCGGAGTTGGGGGGATGGGTCTCCCCCCCTTATTTGCCCCTTCCTGTCCCACCTGGGACCCTGGCTCCGCTACCTTGCCTGAGCCTCGGACACGACTTCCTGCTTCCTCACTGGAATCGGAGCTCCCTCTGCTTTCCCCTGTGCTCGGGGATGGGCTTGAACTCAGGAGGGGAGGGACTTCGCGATATCCCCTGTCCCTCACATCCACCCCCCTCCCAAGCTCTCCTTCTCCCCTCCCCAAGTCCCCTCCAGGTGTCGGTGACAACTCGAAGCCTAAGAACTCAGTACTTTCCGAACCCGTTGGTGTGAACACCTCCCCCCAGTCCTGCGAGCCCCCCCCTTCCGCCTGGGAGGACTGGAATCCCAAAAAGTCCGTGGCGTCCGAGCTAGTGGGGGTAAAAATGTGCTGCCAATCGGCTTCTTCCTCTGACTGGGTGGATCTCGGTGACACCCATACCTCGTCTTCTGGTTCCTCAAACTCCGCTTCCCAGCGCCATGGTGAACTGCTCTCCCGTGCTCCCCCCCCCTCCCCCTCCCTTTCCATGTGCCAGGGCTTGGGTCTGTGGGGAAAGAGGGCGTGAAATTCTTCCACCAAGAATTCCTCCTGTATCTGAGTGGCTGGGACCCATTCATTCTGAGACGGTGGAGCGTCCTCCCATGCCATGAGGTACTCCAGGCCCCCCACCCCTCTCCGTGAATCAAGGATGGCCGTGGCCTCATTGAGTTGCTCCCTGCCTCCCCTCTCCCCCCCTCCCTCGGGGGTTTGTTCGCTGCCTCTGAGCCTGCTGCTTTCCCTGTACGGCGACAGCAGCGATCTATGAAACACTGGGTGCACCCTCATTTCCTCTGGCAGTGCCAGTCTGAAGGCCACTGGGTTGACCTGTTGCGTGACCGTGAAGGGGCCCAACCGTCTGGGCGCCAGCTTTTTGCACCTCCCTCTGATGGGAAGGCCCTCCGAGGACAACCAAACCTTGTCCCCCACCCTGATGACCTCCCCTTGTCGCCTGTGGCGATCTGCCCCCTTCTTGTACGCTTCCTTGGCTCTCTCCAAGTGTTCTCTGAGCTGCTGGTGCACCGTCTCCAGTTCCTCTGCCCAATCCTCAGCCTGCGGCCCCCCTCCTCCTCCTCCCCCTCCCTCTCTGGGAAAGATCGGAGGTCCCGCCCATAATTGGCCTTAAAGGGCGACACCCCTGTGGAGACGTGCACTGCATTATTGTAGGCAAATTCTGCCAGTGGCAGGCGATCCACCCAGTCTGTTTGCCTCTGGCTGACGTAGCATCTCAGGTACTGCTGCAGAATGGCGTTGACCCTCTCCGCCTGTCCATTGGTCTGCGGGTGTCTAGCCGTCGACAAGCTGACCTCCACCTGCAGGAGGTTCATGAGCCGCCGCCAGAACCTGGAAACAAATTGGCGGCCTCTATCCGAAATAACTCGTAAAGGTAATCCATGCAGTCTGAAGACGTGGTCAACAAACAGTTTGGCTGTCTCTTCTGCAGAGACCGCTCTGGCACACGGTATAAAGTGGCACATTTTGGACATAAGGTCCACCACCACCAACACTGCGGTCTTGCCTCTGGAAGAAGGCAGATCTGTGATGAAGTCCATGGACACCACTTCCCACGGCCTGTGTGGTGTGGCTAAGGGCTCCAGCAATCCTGCTGGCGCTGCTCTGACCACCTTTGCCCGCTGGCAGGTGTCACAGCCCCGTACATAGTCTCGAACATCTTCCCGCACCCCTGGCCACCAGAAGTGTCTCATGACCAGGTGAGCGGTTTTGTCCCTTCCAAAATGACCCGCCGTTGGGTTGTCGTGCAGCTGCTGGAGGACCTTACGTCTAAGCTGGGTGGTGGGCAGGTACAGTGCACCCTTGTAGAAAAGCAGCCCCCTGCGTTCTGCAAAGTCTTTTGCCTGCTCCCTCCCCCCTCTCAGTTCTCTGAAGATGCGGTTGGCAAATTCATCCGCTGCCGTTAGTGCTGTGAGTTCTGCCTCGCTCACCACTGCTGCTCCGCAGGACCATGCTGACGGGGGGAAAATGTGCCTGGGTGCCGGTGGCGCCTCCTCCTCCATGTACTCCGGTTTGCGGGAGAGGGCATCCGCCCTGACATTCTGCTCCCCCGGGATGTAGTGGATGGAGAAGTTGAAGTTCGAGAAGAACTCTGCCCACCGTATCTGCCGCTGGTTGAGCACCCTGGCAGTTCTCCAGAACTCCAGGTTCTTGTGGTCTGTGCACACCTGGATGGGGTGCTTGGCGCCCACCAGGAAGTGTCTCCAATGCTGGAACGCAGCGTGGATCGCGAGAAGTTCCCTATCAAACACCGTGTAGTTGCGCTCTGGCTGGGTCAGCTTCCTGGAGAAGAAGGCACAGGGTCTCCACTCTCTGTTGGCGTCCAGTTGCAACAAAATGGCGCCCACAGCTCTATCTGAAGCATCTGTCTCAACGCGTAGGGGCGCATCCTGTACCACGTGGAACAGGTTCTGGTCTGAGGCGAACACCCTC